>NC_139645.1:10931428-10953928 GCF_964638095.1 Poromitra crassiceps | reverse complement strand
TTGGCTTTTAAAAGTAATCATCTCTAGTAGTAGTATATTCGGGCCTGCAGAGTGTCACCCATGCAGCGATTTAACGTTACTATGAAAGCAATTACAAATTTTTAAACCGCAATGGTGATCTGAGAAAAATAACAAGTCCATGACCAGAACATGATGCTGCATTTTGCCACAATCGGCTGGATCCAAGCACCACAAAATAACACAGCAGCTAGTTCGACCGTGTGTTGCTGAGTGGAGGCTGGCTTTGACGACCGCAGTCGGACTGCAGGCAGTCTGCAGTAGAAGGATGTAAAAAACTATGTGTAATGGACACACAGAGCAGGTGTGTGAGAGAGAGAGGGAGAGGACACACAGAGCAGGTGTGTGTGAGAGAGAGAGGGAGGGGACACACAGAGCAGGTGTGTGTGAGAGAGAGAGGGAGGGGACACACAGAGCAGGTGTGTGTGAGAGAGAGAGGGAGGGGACACACAGAGCAGGTGTGTGTGAGAGAGAGAGAGGGAGGGGACACACAGAGCAGGTGTGTGTGAGAGAGAGAGAGGGAGAGGGAGAGGACACACAGAGCAGGTGTGTGTGAGAGAGAGAGAGGGAGGGAGAGGACACACAGAGCAGGTGTGTGTGTGAGAGAGAGAGGGGACACACAGAGCAGGTGTGTGTGAGAGAGAGAGAGAGAGAGGGAGGGGACACCCAGAGCAGGTGTGTGTGAGAGAGCGAGAGAGAGGGAGGGGACACACAGAGCAGGTGTGTGTGTGAGAGAGACAGAGGGGACCCACAGAGCAGGTGTGTGTGTGAGAGAGAGGGAGGGGACACACAGAGCAGGTGTGTGTGAGAAAGAGAGAGAGGGAGGGGACACACAGAGCAGGTGTGTGTGAGAGAGAGAGAGGGAGGGGACACACAGAGCAGGTGTGTGTGAGAGAGAGAGAGAGAGAGAGAGAGAGAGAGGGAGGGGACACACAGAGCAGGTGTGTGTGTGTGAGAGAGAGAGAGAGAGAGATAGGGGACACACAGAGCAGGTGTGTGTGTGTGAGAGAGAGAGAGAGAGAGAGGGGACACACAGAGCAGGTGTGTGTGTAGAGAGAGAGGGGACACACAGAGCAGGTGTGTGTGAGAGAGAGAGAGAGAGAGAGGGAGGGGACACACAGAGCAGGTGTGTGTGTGTGTGAGAGAGAGAGAGAGAGAGAGAGAGAGAGAGGGGACACACAGAGCAGGTGTGTGTGTGTGAGAGAGAGAGAGAGAGAGAGAGAGAGAGGGGACACACAGAGCAGGTGTGTGTGTGTGAGAGAGAGAGAGAGAGAGAGGGGACACACAGAGCAGGTGTGTGTGAGAGAGAGAGAGAGAGAGAGGGGACACACAGAGCAGGTGTGTGTGAGAGAGAGAGAGAGAGGGAGGGGACACAGAGCAGGTGTGTGTGTGTGTGTGTGTGTGTGTGAGAGAGAGGGAGGGGACACACAGAGCAGGTGTGTGTGAGAGAGAGAGAGAGAGAGAGAGGGGACACACAGAGCAGGTGTGTGTGAGAGAGAGAGAGAGGGAGGGGACACACAGAGCAGGTGTGTGAGAGAGAGAGAGGGAGGGGACACACAGAGCAGGTGTGTGTGTGAGAGAGAGGGAGGGGACACACAGAGCAGGTGTGTGAGAGAGAGAGGGAGAGGGAGGGGACACACAGAGCAGGTGTGTGTGTGAGAGAGAGAGGGCCGTGTCAAAAGCTCTTGATTAGATCTCAGAGAGGAGGACGAGGTGTCACTGATGGCGGACGAGGTGTCACTGATCATGGATTATGCAATCAAGCGCTTGTTGAATCGTTGAGGTTGAGTTTCTCTCTGAAGCCGCCTGGGCTTCTTTGTCACTTTGATCCCAGCTTGACTTTGCTCACATAGCTGGATTAGCGCGGCGCGGCACGGCGCGTGTGTCTGTGTGTGTTTACACCCAACCTCACAAACACAAACACACTTCCTCATCCGTCGCATTCGAGTGGCCAATCTGCTCGTGTGAAGGAAGGGTTTGAAGCAGACAGAATATACAACTCCTGGTTGGATGTTTTGATGGCTAGAAGTAGGGATGGGACAATAACCGGTATTACTATATGTTGCGGTAAAAAAACAATACCAGTTATGATTGACACTGCCACTAATAATTGCTGTGACTACTACTGCGGTAACCATGTCTCTTGTCTATTTTTATATTAGATTTGTTTCATCTCATATTTTTTGTATTCATTCATAACATGTTGCTGGCCGAGTTACAGAGGATGCAGCAGGTCAATAACACTATTTGAAACACATTTGACTTTATTTTAGAGGTTGTTCTTGTTCTTCTATCAGGTAAACTAGCATTTTATTATTATTATTTTATTTTATTTTTGTGTCTTGTAATCGATGTGGTAAACAAACTAGTTCTACGTTCTAAGCACTTTTTTTTTTTAGTTTTCATCTTTCTAATAAGACTTTGAGATGATTTTGGTCAAGATAATCCTACTTTGACATCTTCACACATCGGCGCAGGCAGAGCTAGAAGACCAATGAAAATGAAAAGTCTAAAAAATGGTGCAATTCGGCGCGTGCTGCCGACTACAAATCTAAGTGAAAGATGAAAAGACGGTAGTAGGCTGTAACATCCGTTACTGTCAACAGGAGAGAAGCAGCTTCCCTGGGTGATTTGCACACGTCTGCAGTGCGTGCGCCTGTGTGCGCACACACACGCGTGTCTGAGAGAGGGAGAACAGGTGAGGGGAACAGAGAAGCCAGCCTGTCTCTTAGATGACCAGTCAGTCTCGTCGCGACCAGACCAGACATACAGGCGTATAATGTTTCCCCATATAGACCCCCACCCCACCCCACCAACAGTCCTGCCCAGCCCTGTCCTGTCCTGACCACCTCCCCCCCGACACCCCTCTCTCAGCCAGCTGGCTATGCTATACAGTACACTTCATTGTATACGGAGGCTGGTTACGTTTGGGCGCCATCCAGACCCAACAGTGCAGGCCAAGCAGATCCATCAAGACAAGGAAGCACACAGAGAAGCATAAGGTTCACTCGGGACGAGGAAGATGTCATCCCCCCGTAGACTAAACTGCACACTACGCCACTTTAAAGGGCCACTCCTTCATCCAACTGGTCACGAAAACCTGTGGCTGACATAGAAACAAGTGCTCCCATTGGTCCCAGATCTTTAGGTCTGGTAGCTTCAGTTCTTAGTTTTTTCTTTTTGTCTTTGGTTTGAGAGAGTTCTGTTCACAAGGGATTGACTGTCCTACACTGTATCAATAAGATCTGCATAATTGAGCTGATTTCTGTTTAAGCAGCCATCACCCTGTACACAGGGTCTGAAATGAGCTCCCTCCAGGGTCAGGCAAATGCTGCAGGTAAAAGTCGATAAACCAAAACCTCTAAGCTCACCTGTCACACTGACCGGTTAAACCTCTAAGGCTCACCTGCTACACTGACCGGTTAAACCTCTAAAGCTCACCTGCCACACTGACCGGTTAAACCTCTAAGACTCACCTGCCACACTGACCGGTTAAACCTCTACGACTCACCTGCTACACTGACCGGTTAAATCTCTAAAGCTCACCTGCTACACTGACCGGTTAAACCTCTAAAGCTCACCTGCTACACTGACCGGTTAAACCTCTAAAGCTCACCTGCTACACTGACTGGTTAAACCTCTAAGGCTCACCTGCTACACTGACCGGTTAAACCTCTAAGACTCACCTGCCACACTGACCGGTTAAACCTCTAAGACTCACCTGCTACACTGACCGGTTAAACCTCTAAGGCTCACCTGCTACACTGACCGGTTAAACCTCTAAGGCTCACCTGCCATACTGACTGGTTAAACCTCTAAGGCTCACCTGCCATACTGACCGGTTAAACCTCTAAGGCTCACCTGCCACACTGACTGGTTAAACCTCTAAGGCTCACCTGCCATACTGACCGGTTAAACCTCTAAGACTCACCTGCCACACTGACCGGTTAAACCTCTAAGACTCACCTGCTACACTGACCGGTTAAACCTCTAAGACTCACCTGCTACACTGACCGGTTAAACCTCTAAGACTCACCTGCTACACTGACCGGTTAAACCTCTAAGACTCACCTGCCACACTGACCGGTTAAACCTCTAAGACTCACCTGCCACACTGACCGGTTAAACCTCTAAGGCTCACCTGCCACACTGACCGGTTAAACCTCTATGGCTCACCTGTCACACTGACCGGTTAAACCTCTAAGGCTCACCTGCCACACTGACCGGTTAAACCTCTAAGGCTCACCTGCCACACTGAGCGGTTAAACCTCTAAGGCTCACCTGCCATACTGACCGGTTAAACCTCTAAGGCTCACCTGCCACACTGACCGGTTAAACCTCTAAGGCTCACCTGCCACACTGAGCGTTTAAACCTCTAAGGCTCACCTGCCACACTGAGCGGTTAAACCTCTAAGGCTCACCTGCCATACTGACCGGTTAAACCTCTAAGGCTCACCTGCCACACTGAGCGGTTAAACCTCTAAGGCTCACCTGCCACACTGAGCGGTTAAACCTCTAAGGCTCACCTGCCACACTGAGCGGTTAAACCTCTAAGGCTCACCTGCCATACTGACCGGTTAAACCTCTAAGGCTCACCTGCCACACTGACCGGTTAAACCTCTAAGGCTCACCTGCCACACTGACCGGTTAAACCTCTAAGGCTCACCTGCTACACTTAAACCAGGCTGCAGCCTCTGAAGGCTGAATTTGAAGAGCGAATACGTCACTGCTGCACGTCACGACCAAGGCTGTCCCATTTCCTTCAAATGCATCGAGAAATGCGTCCTTCTTTTCCCAAATCTGCAGGATGCAATGGATGGATCCTTAACGGCCCAACCTATCCCAGAATGCATTTCGTGACATATCTTTTATGGAAACAGTGGCCAGTAATTTAGTAAAACATATTCTCGGCAGATTTCTTTTCTTCCATTTACTGAACCAGAAACATCATTTTGGATCCGGCTGTAGGTTCAGGCTGTTGCCTCCTCCCTGTCCTCATGAATGGATGGCGACGGCGCCACCAAACGTACTGGGTTACCTCTGATTGGTTGACATGGTGTTGGCCCGGACGGCCAGGGTGACATCAGCAAGAACCCGGGCCGGTGAGAAAGCCCCATGGCAACGGTTGCCGTGACAGCCAAACAACAGGGGTCTTTTGAGTCCCCGCCGGTGGGTGGAAATGACCTCACCCTTACCCAGACTCCTCCAGGAAGCCTTGTTCCCCATCTGGTTCCAAAAGAACCAGTCGACTCTCTTTCTGACCAGGCTGCAGTGCCAGTACTTCTCTAGCATGTCCCTGTAACCCTAGCCAATACGCTAACCTTGTTTACAGAGCAGCAACGCCGCCTGCTATTGGTCCGTGAGCGGCGAGCTGCGCCAAAGGCGACCAATCAATCACGCCTATTTGACTCTAAACGGGTGCGTTATATAATAATTCATCCCCTGTGTACAGTTGTCATGAGAGCTATGGAGACCAAAACCGTTTATGAACCAGACTGTAAAACACGTTTCTGCTGTCAAGCCGGACATTTTAACATGGGGCTGAATTGAGAATGACTCTGTTTTGGAGCCAGCCTCAAGTGGCCATTTGAGGAACTGCCGTTTTTGGTACTTCCGCAAATTGGCCCCAAGTGTGACCACATCAGTGTCAGACAATGAAGAGTACAGTACAGATGTGATTACTAAAAAGGAGATACTCTCACATGAACTGTCATGGCATTTTGTGCTGTAGTTGCCGAGTCAGTAACCGCAGTTAATTAGATTACTTGGAAATTCACTGAATGAAATGTGCTGCTGTAAATTTGGATTAATAACTCAAATAACCCAACACACTGGCCTTTTTGAGACAATAACATTCAGTCTTTGCCTTGGTCTTTGCCTGTTCTCAGATTTGGTCCCCGCAGGCCACCGTACACTCTCTGTGACTGTGAGCCTGAAACTTAGTTATTCGGCATGTAGTGAGACACTTCATGATGAATTAAAGTTACAGTATGTACATTTAGCATTAGTATTATATTATTATATCATTAAAAATATCTAATAACGAGTAGATCTGTTATATATATAAGAACTTTTGGTGTCGTCACAAAAAACAATGAATAGACTAGGGTTGTCAAAAGTATCGATAAGATGGTGGGTATCTTTTGCTTCAACAAGTTCAAAGTATTCTGATAGGCTGATGATGACTAGAACAGGTGTAATCTGCTGTGTTATGATAGGCTGATGACTAGATCAGGTGTAATCTGCTGTGTTATGATAGGCTGATAACTAGATCAGGTGTAATCTGCTGTGTTGTGATAGGCTGAAGACTAGAGCAGGTGTAATCTGCTGTGTTGTGATAGGCTGATGACTAGATCAGGGGTAATCTGCTGTGTTATGATAGGCTGATGACTAGATCAGGTGTAATCTGCTGTGTTATGATAGGCTGATGACTAGATCAGGTGTAATCTGCTGTGTTATGATAGGCTGATGACTAGAGCAGGTGTAATCTGCTGTGTTATGATAGGCTGAAGACTAGAGCAGGTGTAATCTGCTGTGTTGTGATAGGCTGATGACTAGGGCAGGTGTAATCTGCTGTGTTATGATAGGCTGAAGACTAGAGCAGGTGTAATCTGCTGTATTGTGATAGGCTGATGACTAGAGCAGGGGTAATCTGCTGTGTTATGATAGGCTGATGACTAGATCAGGTGTAATCTGCTGTGTTATGATAGTCTGATGACTAGATCAGGTGTAATCTGCTGTGTTATGATAGGCTGATGACTAGATCAGGTGTAATCTGCTGTGTCAGGTCAAAGTTTTGAATGAGTTTTATCAGGTCTAGATTATGGAGAAGCGTGCATCTGTCCGTCCATCTGTTTTTGTTTATTTTTTATGCCTCTTGATGTGTTGTTGTCATCCCGCCACATGGTATCGAGTATCGATATTTTCCTGGGTATCGGTATCGAAGTAGAAATTCTAGTATCGTGACATCCCTAGAATAGACCGTGTGTGAGTTCAAAATAGATGTGGCCTTATTGGCTTATGCCAAGGTAGAAGACATGAACACACTAGTAACATAGTGCAAACTGAAACTAGACTTACCGTATATAGTATAGTATAGTATAGTATAGTATAGTATATAGTATATAGTATATAGTATGTAGTTAGTATGATATTTTGGTCATCAAAATAGAGCATGGGTCCATGTGGAAAACAAAACCAAAAACAACACCCCACCCCTACTGATGTTGAACTAGTTGGCTGCCATGTTTTAGTGAGTCCAGTGAAGGCAGAGGGGAGCTCCCATCGCCCCAGGCTGTTGTGCTTTGGTGTGTGTGTGCTTTGGTGTGTGTGTGTGTGTGTGTGTGTGTGTGTGTGTTTTGTGAATGGGTCTCTGTGTGTGTTTGCGCCGTGTCCGTCTACTCACATGGTGTTACAGCCGGATGCCACCACATCCCCCAGGCTGTGGAGAGGATGCCGGCTACACTCCCTGACACACACACACGCACGCACGCACACACACACACACACACACACACACACACACACACACACACACGCACACACACAAACACACACTCTCTCTCTCTCTCTCTCTCTCTCTATGTCTCTCTCTCTCCACACTAAACTGCGCTCACTGTTACGCATGACACTCAAATGTACATCACAAGCTACCCAGTGATGCATATGATGCTAATATGCTCCGGATGTACCGTCTTAGGCATCCTAGCTTTTTTTTTTTTTAGGAATTTTGTCTATGTGTTTGTCTTTTGCAATATTGTGCCAGTAGAGTGCTCTAAGTGTATTTGCTTGACAGACTTTTTATAGAATGTGCCTAAGACTTGCACAGTACTGTCTACTGTGCATATCTCTCAATAGACATAAAACACACACACACACACACACACACAGCACCGCAGGAGTAGTTTCGCTGGCCAGCCTCCTCTCCCTTCCGTCCGAGGAGTCTGGCGCCGCAGGTCTCCATAGTGGGATTGCGATGGGCGGCGCTTAGCGGCAGTGCCCTTGGAAAATAGTTTCAAACAATCCAATTTGCCGTTTTCGCCGTGTAGCAACGAGCTAGCGTGTAGGTTTCTGCCGTTAGCTTGCTAGCTAGTTAGCGTTGTTGTTTTCACTGCGGCAGCAGGGCACCGTTTACAGCGACACACAGGGAAGGAGGGAGCGGAAGCCGCTCTGATTGACATGGTCGGAGCCTGAGGACGGAAGGGAGAGGAGGCTGGCCAGCGAGACTACCGCAGGAGTGACCAGTGCACTAACTCAGACTAAGGCTGTGCACACACTGATCCCTCAGAGAATGGAATGGATAGACTGTAGATGTTTGTCCGTTCGTTGCGTTGTTTTTGAGATGACCTGGGGAAGCGCAGCACGTGGCACTCTGTAGTCAGGAGGACGTGGGCTCAGAGCTGGAACATAGTTAGCTGTTAGCCATAGTTGTTAGCTGTGAGCTACGTTTGCTAACTAAGCGTTCGCCAGGCTCAAAACGCCTCAATAATAACGTTTAACCGGTTCGAGTCACTGACGTCTTTCCATAAAGCCCAGCAGCTTTGATATATGTTGGCTAGTTGTGGATATTAAAACAATATTGTGGCTCTGAAAATAACGTTTTTTACCGAGTCGCGGGCAACCGTCATGGCGGCGACTTCCTCTGAGAACAAAACCGTCCAATCAATCTGTCCGTCCAGAAAAAGTTCAGCCCTCCTTGAACTTTCTGTCCGTCAAAACGTATGCAAATGTACTGGAGGCGTACGCGTCATCAGTGCCTTCGTATGGAAAAAGCCATAGAAGCTCAGTGTGACTGAGTGGGGCAGAGAGTTGGTTTAGACACATTTCAGACACACACTGTCGCGGTCAAACCGGTCGGTTCACTGCTGTGTGTGAGAGTTGAGTTGTTACTGCATGCTCAGCCAGCCTCGCAGTTGTAGTTTGCAATGATCGTGTGTGTGTGTGTGTGTGTGTGTGTGTGTGAGAGAGAGAGAGAGAGAGAGAGAGAGAGTTTGTGTAAGAGAGAGGGGGGCATGGTTCAAGGTTCTTTTAGGATAAGCAGCTCTTTGAAGGAGAACTTCACTGAAAAACAATGCTGATCATCTGTAAAATAAGTCGCGATTGTTCTTTCGGTGACGTTTTCCTTGAACGTAAGGTCAATTAAGAATGAATCTACGAGCAATATTTTGATATTAAATCAATAAAACCTGCAAATCAATGGGAATCGTTGCAGGTTTTCCAGAGTGTAGCTATGGTCATGGAGGCTGTCGTGTCGATATCTGATATTCAGTTGATTCTCTTTCTTCTTCTACTCGTTCCTTGTTGTCGGGGCAGCCTGCAGGACTGCAATGCTTTACAAACACACATCTGTGTGTTAAGCTGACATACACACCGCAAACCATTCCACAAACTCCACCACCAATACACTGCTGCCTGGGAGTGTGAGTGTGTGTGTAGGTGTGTGTGTGTGTTTCTGTCCGCCGTGTGTGTGTGTGTGTGTGTGTGTGTGTGTGTGTGTGTGTGTGTGTGTGTGTGTGTGTGTGTGTGTTTTCTCCTTCCTCCCAGCAGGTACGGAAATAGACCTTTGCTCCAGAAAGGGAAATAATTATTATTCTTATACAAATGAGGAAGGGGGGCTGAGAAGAGAGAAAGAGAGAGAGACACACACACACACACACACACACACACACACACACACACACACACACACACACACACACACACACACACACACACACACACACACACACACACACACACAGGGAGAGAGAGAGAGAGAGAGAGAGAGAGAGAGAGAGAGAGAGACACAGACAGAGACTGATAGCGTAGAAGGGAGGAGAGATGGGTTGTATTTAACCTGATATCAGACTGAGTTATCAATTCATTACATGCCATTTCCATCTTCTAGTCTGAGATTCCCCCCTGTTTGAGCAATTGCTACGAGGGGAATCCCCCAGGGGAATTCCATTTTGCTTAACCAATCACAAGAGACAGCCTCGAAAGCAGCGTCTATGGAGACTGGCCGGATCTGGTCCGCGTACGTCTAATTTTGAAAGTACAAAGAAACCATGGCATTTCCATTTTCTCGTTTCCTGTTTCAAACGACATCAAGAAACGAGCTCCCCGAACATCCACAGACGCCGGTCGGTCGCCATTGTTGTCGTTGCTCCTCGGCACACTTGACAATTTTGCATTTCGTTCCGCCCGTTTTGCCGATTGGCTAATCATCAGCCCCCCTCGCCGCTGATTGGCTAATCAACAGAGGAAATAGCTGTTGCATGTGACGATGCCAGACCAGAAGCTGCCAAAACTGCGGACGGGCGGATTCGAAGGTGTGGACCCAGGCGAGGATTTATTTTCTGAAACGTTGATGACTTTTAGCTTAAATGCATTATAAACTATCATGCCAGTAAGGCACCTTGAATTGAAACTGAGAGAGAAATTAACAAAGAAACAAAGAGAAGAGACAGAGAGAGAGAGAGAGATAGACAGAGAGAGAGAGAGAGAGATGCTCTTGGGCCCCTGACTGCCATTTCCTTAAATAGAGTTGTGGGCTTCTCCAGGCCAGCCCTGGCAGAGCGTCGGCTGACATTCCCAGCATAGCTGCAACTGCCACATTGGGAGGCTCCCGACACTGGAGCGCCACACACACGCTTCCACAGGTAGACTACAGTCCATCTTCTCTCTGGTCCCCAGAAGCTTCCACAGGTAGACTACAGTCCATCTTCTCTCTGGTCCCCAGAAGCTTCCACAGGTAGACTACAGTCCATCTTCTCTCTGGCCGCCAGAAGCTTCCACAGGTAGACTACAGTCCATCTTCTCTCTGGTCCCCAGAAGCTTCCACAGGTAGACTACAGTCCATCTTCTCTCTGGCCTCCAGAAGCTTCCACAGGTAGACTACAGTCCATCTTCTCTCTGGTCCCCAGAAGCTTCCACAGGTAGACTACAGTCCATCTTCTCTCTGGCCCCCAGAAGCTTCCACAGGTAGACTACAGTCCATCTTCTCTCTGGTCCCCAGAAGCTTCCACAGGTAGACTACAGTCCATCTTCTCTCTGGCCGCCAGAAGCTTCCACAGGTAGACTACAGTCCATCTTCTCTCTGGTCCCCAGAAGCTTCCACAGGTAGACTACAGTCCATCTTCTCTCTGGTCCCCAGAAGCTTCCACAGGTAGACTACAGTCCATCTTCTCTCTGGCCGCCAGAAGCTTCCACAGGTAGACTACAGTCCATCTTCTCTCTGGTCCCCAGAAGCTTCCACAGGTAGACTACAGTCCATCTTCTCTCTGGCCTCCAGAAGCTTCCACAGGTAGACTACAGTCCATCTTCTCTCTGGTCCCCAGAAGCTTCCACAGGTAGACTACAGTCCATCTTCTCTCTGGCCCCCAGAAGCTTCCACAGGTAGACTACAGTCCATCTTCTCTCTGGTCCCCAGAAGCTTCCACAGGTAGACTACAGTCCATCTTCTCTCTGGTCCCCAGAAGCTTCCACAGGTAGACTACAGTCCATCTTCTCTCTGGTCCCCAGAAGCTTCCACAGGTAGACTACAGTCCATCTTCTCTCTGGTCCCCAGAAGCTTCCACAGGTAGACTACAGTCCATCTTCTCTCTGGTCCCCAGAAGCTTCCACAGGTAGACTACAGTCCATCTTCTCTCTGGCCCCCAGAAGCTTCTACAGGTAGACTACAGTCCATCTTCTCTCTGGTCCCCAGAAGCTTCCACAGGTAGACTACAGTCCATCTTCTCTCTGGTCCCCAGAAGCTTCCACAGGTAGACTACAGTCCATCTTCTCTCTGGTCCCCAGAAGCTTCCACAGGTAGACTACAGTCCATCTTCTCTCTGGCCGCCAGACGCTTCCACAGGTAGACTACAGTCCATCTTCTCTCTGGTCCCCAGAAGCTTCCACAGGTAGACTACAGTCCATCTTCTCTCTGGCCCCCAGAAGCTTCCACAGGTAGACTACAGTCCATCTTCTCTCTGGCCTCCAGAAGCTTCCACAGGTAGACTACAGTCCATCTTCTCTCTGGTCCCCAGAAGCTTCCACAGGTAGACTACAGTCCATCTTCTCTCTGGCCGCCAGACGCTTCCACAGGTAGACTACAGTCCATCTTCTCTCTGGTCCCCAGAAGCTTCCACAGGTAGACTACAGTCCATCTTCTCTCTGGCCCCCAGAAGCTTCCACAGGTAGACTACAGTCCATCTTCTCTCTGGCCTCCAGAAGCTTCCACAGGTAGACTACAGTCCATCTTCACCCTGGTCCCCAGAAGCTTCCACAGGTAGACTACAGTCCATCTTCTCTCTGGTCCCCAGAAGCTTCCACAGGTAGACTACAGTCCATCTTCTCTCTGGCCGCCAGACGCTTCCACAGGTAGACTACAGTCCATCTTCTCTCTGGTCCCCAGAAGCTTCCACAGGTAGACTACAGTCCATCTTCTCTCTGGCCCCCAGAAGCTTCCACAGGTAGACTACAGTCCATCTTCTCTCTGGCCTCCAGAAGCTTCCACAGGTAGACTACAGTCCATCTTCACCCTGGTCCCCAGAAGCTTCCACAGGTAGACTACAGTCCATCTTCTCTCTGGCCCCCAGAAGCTTCCACAGGTAGCCTACAGTCCATCTTCACCCTGGCCTCCAGAAGCTTCCACAGGTAGACTACAGTCCATCTTCACTCTGATCCCCAGAAGCTTCCACAGGTAGACTACAGTCCATCTTCACCCTGGCCTCCAGAAGCTTCCACAGGTAGACTACAGTCCATCTTCACTCTGGTCCCCAGAAGCTTCCACAGGTAGACTACAGTCCATCTTCTCTCTGGTCCCCAGAAGCTTCCACGGGTAGACTACAGTCCATCTTCTCTCTGGCCGCCAGACGCTTCCACAGGTAGACTACAGTCCATCTTCTCTCTGGTCCCCAAAAGCTTCCACAGGTAGACTACAGTCCATCTTCTCTCTGGTCCCCAGAAGCTTCCACAGGTAGACTACAGTCCATCTTCTCTCTGGCCGCCAGACGCTTCCACAGGTAGACTACAGTCCATCTTCTCTCTGGCCGCCAGAAGCTTCCACAGGTAGACTACAGTCCATCTTCTCTCTGGCCCCCAGAAGCTTCCACAGGTAGACTACAGTCCATCTTCTCTCTGGCCCCCAGAAGCTTCCACAGGTAGACTACAGTCCATCTTCTCTCTGGCCCCCAGAAGCTTCCACAGGTAGACTACAGTCCATCTTCTCTCTGGCCCCCAGAAGCTTCCACAGGTAGACTACAGTCCATCTTCTCTCTGGCCGCCAGACGCTTCCACAGGTAGACTACAGTCCATCTTCTCTCTGGCTGCCAGAAGCTTCCACAGGTAGACTACAGTCCATCTTCTCTCTGGTCCCCAGAAGCTTCCACAGGTAGACTACAGTCCATCTTCTCTCTGGTCCCCAGAAGCTTCCACAGGTAGACTACAGTCCATCTTCTCTCTGGCCCCCAGAAGCTTCCACAGGTAGACTACAGTCCATCTACTCTCTCGTCCCCAGAAGCTTCCACAGGTAGACTACAGTCCATCTTCTCTCTGGCCGCCAGACGCTTCCACAGGTAGACTACAGTCCATCTTCTCTCTGGCCCCCAGAAGCTTCCACAGGTAGACTACAGTCCATCTTCTCTCTGGCCCCCAGAAGCTTCCACAGGTAGACTACAGTCCATCTTCTCTCTGGCCGCCAGACGCTTCCACAGGTAGACTACAGTCCATCTTCTCTCTGGCTGCCAGAAGCTTCCACAGGTAGACTACAGTCCATCTTCTCTCTGGTCCCCAGAAGCTTCCACAGGTAGACTACAGTCCATCTTCTCTCTGGTCCCCAGAAGCTTCCACAGGTAGACTACAGTCCATCTTCTCTCTGGTCCCCAGAAGCTTCCACAGGTAGACTACAGTCCATCTTCTCTCTGGCCTCTAGAAGCTTCCACAGGTAGACTACAGTCCATCTTCTCTCTGGTCCCCAGACACTTCCACAGGTAGACTACAGTCCATCTTCTCTCTGGTCCCCAGAAGCTTCTACAGGTAGACTACAGTCCATCTTCACTCTGGTCCCCAGACACTCCCCCAGGTAGACTACAGTCCATCTTCACTGCCTTGAAAGTAGCCTACTTTATTTTAAAACTCTGTGATGAAGATCTGCAGTGAATGAAGGATTTCACCAGGATTTCATGACATGACGAGAGTGAGTGGGAACTCTGCCTCTGTGGTCAGCTACACTTGGCTGTCACGGTCACCTCGACCTTGTTTTAACTTCATCTTTAGGAAGCAATTTCACTTCTGCTGCAGATTCGTTCTGCCTCAACAGATTTTGGTGAAGTTGGTTTGAAATGAGGCTTGGACAGGAAGTGGAATGACATCACATGTTGGGGACAGAGCGCACTCTCTCCTCTCTGATGCAAGCGACTAAAACAGGACGGAGACATGTGAGGTAGCAATGATGATGATGCGTTTCCTTTTCCTGTGGAGGGGGGGGGGGGACACAGACCGGCGAACGTGTTAAACTCATCACCGCCACAGGCAGGTGTTTCCCACTCTGTCGCCTGTCTCTCCCACTCACCCTCCACCATTACAGGAGAAATAAATAAACAAAGCCCCCAAGAGGAAGACACACACACGTATGCACATGCAGACACACACGCACACGCACACACACACACACACACACACACACACACACACACACACACACACACACACACACACACACACACACACACACACACACACACAGACAATGTGGAGGCCAGATAATAGCAGTACTGTATGTAATGGTCTATCATTTGACCAGGTGTCCTGGATGTGAGGGTGAGCAGAGGTGTTGCTCTTCCTGTTTTATTTATGAGTCACAGGAAACTGCGTCTGTCTCTCTTTTCCTCGCTCTGTGTGTGTGTGTGTGTGTGTGTGTGTGTGTGTGTGTGTGTGTGTGTGTGTGTGTGTGCACGCGATTTCTCTGCACATGACAAAAGTGTCGAATCTGTTGGACTGGTCAGGTTTAGGCCCCATGGCATTCTGGGTAACGGTGCAGTGTGGTCTGAGGCTGAGCTGAGCGGGGGGGCTTTCTCACATGGCTGCTGTTGGGACCAGTGGGGAAAAGGCTAATAGCGGTGTGTGTGTGTGTGTGTGTGTGTGTGTGTGTGTGTGTGTGCGCGTGTGTGTGTTTGTGTGTGTGTGTGTGCGCGTGTGTGTGTGTGTGCGCGTGTGCGTGTGTGCGTGTGTGTGTGCGCGCGTGCGTGTACGTGTGCGTGCGTGCGTGTGTGTGTATATAGACTAACTGAAATTGGCAAGGTGATTCTTCACTGTTACTCTGGGCATGATGAAGCCTGTTTCATACGCATGAGGCAGAATTATTGCAAAGTCTTTTGCATTTAAAATGTCACAGGCTGATGTAAGGCTGGCTCATTGGCTCAAGTCTCAACCAACCAAATGTTCTTTGCTCGCTAAACTAATTTGTCCAGTATCCAGTTTTGCATAATACAGTTTCATTTTTGCGTCGCTTCAGTTAAATTCAGATTCACTTCAAAGTTAGGAAAGTTAGGAAAGTAGTACATACAGTATATGGACAGAATAAGACAGGAAGTACGGTGGGGTTACCTTCAAAATAAAAGGATACATTTTAGTATTTCTGCGACAGGTTCCCAGATCATCGCTTCATTTATCTTTCTTTATCCAGGCACATGATGCAGTGATATGAATCTCAGGCCGCATCGCCGTGCCCCAGACTGTTGTGATGAAGATGACTTCCGTTAGTTTCTTCTAATAATAACTTTCCATCCTAAATAAGCTACCTACAGAATTGATAACAGTAGCCATAGCCTAGACTGGCAGGGAGGAAAATAATAGTCAATTGTAATTGTAACAATTCTACGTAAAACAATCCTCTTCCTGTCATCTTAATTGCATCACCTAAAGCCCAGTTCGGAACAAAGTTTCATGGCGAGACGAGTTAAAACTTGCAACTAGCTGCAACCACTTGCAACCAGCCGCTGCGACTCGACAAATCTGAATTGCTGGCTGGAGTGGAGATGAGACGCCGGGCCAGTTTACACCGCTGCAACGGTTCTGAAACGGTTCTGTGTCGTCGCGAATCATCGGTGTAACCTGGGCTTAACAAGCCTGGAGGCACACAGGAAACGACACAAACACACACACCAACACTCTGTTTGTGTGTGTTTGTGTGTGTGTCTGTGTGTGTGTGTGTGTGTGTGTGTGACTGTGTCTGAGTGAGTGGGAGAGCAGGATAAATCAGCTGCTGATTGGCCTGCTGACAGCTTGACTGCCTGTCTGTACTCACTCAGCCGTACCTGTCTGTCTGACTGACAGACACATTGATGAGTGCACATGGACAGGGTGTCTTTCTCTCTCTCTCCTTCTCTCTCTGTCTACATGGACACAATGGACAACTTCCTGTCATTTTGGCACGCGGCTTTTGCCCATGGTTTTCCACGGACACGGCCACTTCGGAGGCTTTCGGCAGGTCTGAGTCTATTGGAGTCAATGGGAAAAGTCAACGTTATCTCCGATTATGACAGATTCTTTCGCCCCCATATTCATTAAAGTAAATATTCGGCCAGTTCTCTGAAGCCACATCAGAATATTTTGACACTAAAATGGGATTTGGCAACAGGAACTCATGTTAGCAGGGAGCGATTAGCTAAAGCTGAGGTTCGTTGATGTAGTAGCTAAATCTGTGCGTAGAAAAAATATTTTTTAATGGAATATCTTAGTTTCAACTGTATTGAGCTAACAACGGGCAGCTTTGTGTTTATATGTGTGGTTTGTGCAGAGTTTGGGAACTCACAATCTCTATTTCAAGTTAGCTTGCTAGGTCAGCACTAACCCCGCGTCACCAGGCACAGTCCTCTCACAACACTTCAGGGGAGAAAGGTGACCATGTGACCATTTAGGAGACTTGCTGCTACCATTTGTTAGAATTGGCGGAGCCTGTGGTGACCCATCTGTAGTAATATAATATCTATGAACTCGTCCAGCAGTCTCCGATCTTAGTGAGTAGTTTATATTCTGGTTTTCATAGCGGTCAAATGCCGAATAACTACCCCCCCCTATGTCAAAACTAAGTGGAATATTGCTTTAACCTTAGTTAGAAATAAAAGTTTTATATGTGATCAGTGATTTTGAAAACATTGCAGTTTTTGTCTTCACGACTATAGTCTCTAGAGAGAGAGCGCCACTCCTCTCCCTCCCTCCTACTCTAGTCAGCTGTGTGTCAGTGGGTCAGACTGAGGCCAAGGCTAGGCTGTAACTGCTACATACACTGGCTGTCTCTCTCTCTCTCTCTCTCTCTCTCTCTCTGTCTGTCAGTGTCTCTCTCTCTCTCTCTTTCTCTGTCAGTCTCTACAGTATAACCTGACAGTGGGATGTTGCAGGGCCCCTAGCTTGAACCGGGGCCTGTGGGAGCCTGCCTGTCCTTCTTGTCAGGGCACGGTGTCTCTCTCTCTCTCTCTCTCTCTCTCTCTCTCTCTCTCTCTCTGGGTGGGGCGAGGCAGACCGTAGTGTAGGATGAGCTCATTCATGCGCTCACGCTCCTCTCTCTCTCTCTCTCTCCCTCTCTTTTCTCGTACCACACCTCTTCCACAGACTGTCAGTCTTCCTTCTTTATCCCTTTTTCCACCCCTCCTCACTTTCGCTTTTCTTTCTTTCCATCTTCCTCTCTTTCGCCGTTATGTTCTTTTGCCCTTTCTTCTTTTTTCCCTTCCTTTGTCCTTTATTTTGTTCTTTTGCTTTTCCACTCTTTTCTTCTTTCATTCTGTCTTTCGCTCTTTTTGCTTTTTGTTCTATTGTTCTTTCTCCCCCCCCTCTGTTTTTTTCTCCTGTCTTTTTTTACTTTCTCTCCTTCCCTCTCTGTCTCTATTCTGCCCATTCCTTGCCTGCTCTGGGTCAAACCTTTGCTCTCTCTCGTGTGTGTGTGTGCGTGTGCGTGTGTGTGTGTGTGTGCGTGCGCGCGCGTGTGTGCGTGTCAGTTGAGGATACTTCTTGAAGTGTGTGTGTGAGTAACAGCTAGGGGGAGTCAGTGAAAGCTGATCCAGTAGAGCGTGCAGCAGCCCCTCCATGCATGTGTGTCGGGCTGGGTTCTACAGCACAGCGGGCCCACCCTGCTGGAGCTCTGGTGCGGGGGAATGGCTTGTTTTGGGTGGGGCTGGCTGGATGTGGAGTGGAGGCAGGGGAGGCTGGAGCAGAGTCTTAGCACCTGGTTTCCAAACGTTCCTCTTGGTGTTTTTTCGAGGGTTTAGGTCAGGATGGGACGATCAGCTTATTTTGCAATACGCGATATGGGGTTCTTGATTGACAAAGTCTGATTATGTTTGTTTGTTTATTTATTTATTTATTTATTTATTTATTTATTTATTTATTTATTTATTTATTTATTTATTTATTTATTTATTTATTTATTTTTAGATTATTTTTGGGTGCCTTGATTGGATAGGACAGTAGGCAGACCAGCAAGGTGGGGAGAGAGAGAGAGAGAGAGAGGGGACGACATGCGGCAAAGGACCACAGGTCGGATTCGAACCCAGGTCGGCTGCGCGAACGACTTGCCTTTGCGGTACTTCTGAGACGAATCTTCCTAGCGATGGCGTTGGCTGCTAGAATGTAAACAATTTAAAAATGTCACTTACAAAGTGACAATAATAGAATTTGGATGGAGAGCTTGTGAAATTGTGTCGAGTGTCACATTTGTGGACAGCAGAATCAAATGGAGCTGATCATATCGCCATAGTCTGCCCCACCACGATGCGTATTGTCACATTTGATATAGTCCCGTCCCTAGTTGTAGGTTTTGGTAGGTACCTGCCACGTTCACCTCAGACCCAGTGGAAGAACATCATGACGTCTCTTTGCTACAACTTTGAAGAGTTGCCATTTTTAACTCGTCCAAAATCCACAACCAAAATAATGATTTATCTATAAGTTCATATAAGTTCAGCCATAAATGAACTACAGCAAAAATTGCTTTCTGTATGCAAGTGGAGTTGATTGTATTAAATATAACTATAGCTGTTTCTCAAAATATGTGACAGAGGACAAGACAAAGTCGTCAGCTGTATTGTTGGAATACAGGAGAAGTCATGGCAGCTTCTTTGTGGAGAGACAGAAATAGTTAATTGGATCATATATTGGTGAGTCAGACAGTGACTGCCTTCCCTCTCCGTCCGGTCACGTCCTCCTCTCTGTGCTTGTAAGGACAACCAGCCCCCCAGGCCTGGATGTGTTTGCCTGTCTCTCATCTCCACATGTGCTCCTGTTGACCGAAAGCGAAGCCGAGACAGGAAGCAAGACAGGCGTAGCTAAAGAGCAGCTGTTTACAGACAAGAAGATCACACGAAGCGGTCTATGAAATCGGAGCAATCACGTAACGATTTAAGGAAAGTGGAATTGAAAGTCCTGCGATGAGTGTAAAGTAAAACTAGATTTACTGTATTGCTTTTCTGTCTAAATGATCTGATGTTGGTTATAATTTGGTTAAAATAATAAAATAAAAAATGGCATACTGTAGATGGCACTCTTTTGCAGCTATGGTCTAATTTATTTACACAAATGAATCCACATTATTGAAATGATGTTAGTAACTGATACGGATATGGAAGACAAAAAAAGTTGAAATTGTGTACATGGGTTTCAAATACTCCATCCATCTTCAACCACTTATCCAGGGTCCAGGGTCGTGGAGGTAGCAGTTCCAGCAGGGAACCCCAAACTTCTCTTTCCCTGGCCACAATAATCAGCTCTGACTGGGGGATCCCGAGGCGTTCCCAGGCCAGTGCGGAGATATAATCTCTCCACCTAGCCCTCGGTCTGCCCCGTGGTCTCCTCCCAGCTGGACATGCCTGCAACACCTCCCTAGGGAGGCGCCCAGGTGGCATCCTTACCAGATGCCCAAACCACCTCAACTGGCTCCTTTCTACGCAAATAAGGAGCAGCGGCTCTACTCTGAGTCCCTCCCGGATGACTGAGCTTCTCACCTTGTCCCTAAGGGAGATGCCAGCCACCCTCCTGAGAAAACTCATTTTGGCCGCTTTATGTCCACGATCTTGTTCTTTCCGTCATGACCCATCCTTCATGACCAATAGGTGAGGGTAGGAACGAAGATCGACCGGTAGATCGAGAGCTTTGCCTTCTGGTCTCAAATACTGTTGGTAGAGAATGTTTTTAGCATGATGTTTAAGGTTGGGGTCCCACATGACTTGATGTCTTGCTCAGGGCTGGGTAGGGCTTCAGTGCTGGGCTGTGGATGGGCTAGTAGGAATGGCTGCGTTCTTCAGCAGCAGGCTGTGTGTGGTATGCCAGCACATTCCCCACTGCTGAGCTGGACACTCCACTCGCAAAGGAAAGGAGGGATGTATCTTTTCCTCTCCTCCACCCCTCTGCCTCTCTCTCTCCTCCACCCCTCTGTCTCTCTCTCTCTCTCCTCCACCCCTCTGTCTCTCTCTCTCTCCTCCACCCCTCTGTGTCTCTCTCTCTCCTCCACCCCTCTGCCTCTCTCTCTCCTTCACCCCTCTGTCTCTCTCTCCTCCACCCCTCTGCCTCTCTCTCTCCTCCACCCCTCTGTCTCTCTCTCTCTCCTCCACCCCTCTGTCTCTCTCTCTCTCCTCCACCCCTCTGCCTCTCTCTCTCCTCCACCCCTCTGTCTCTCTCTCTCTCCTTCACCCCTCTGTCTCTCTCTCTCTCCTCCACCCCTCTGTCTCTCTCTCCTCCACCCCTCTGTCTCTCTCTCTCTCCTCCACCCCTCTGTCTCTCTCTCTCCTCCACCCCTCTGTGTGTCTCTCTCTCTCACTTTACTTTACTCTCCTCAAATCCAAAACTATACCCAACTAACTTACAGTAGTCCAAATTGTCTTTTCCAAACTCTTCCCCTGTCAAGTCTGGGCCTTTGCTCGGCTGTCTCTGTGGGGAAGAAGCCAATGCTGGGAGCTTTCACAGTCCATCTCCTCCAGCCTATTCTCCCTCCCCGTACACCTCTCTCTCGGCCTCTTTCAGCTAGCTTGTGTTAAGGTGCTCTTATGCTCGAGCAAAGCTCCGTGGGGGTGGGGCCCCGCGAGTCTCCGTAGTCACCGTGCAGACCTCGCGCTGGGGCAGATGCCATTATACTCAGAAAGTGATCACCATGTATTGTACAATGGTGAGAACAGCCCGTGAAAAGTCGCAATGAAACGCTGTGCAGTACTGAGTGCGCTTTCACTCTCAAACGACCGCACATCAGCACATGAAGGACTCACCAAACTTGTTTTTACTGAAAGCCGTTTTTACTACTCAGCCCTGATAGCCTACTACTCTGTGCTGCTTTTAATCTCTCTCAATAATGCTCTTAACACAACACATTTACTTGGTGAAATGACTAAAAACGAACAGTTGCAAATCTAAGTTTATAGCCTACCACATGGGTCAAGAAATGTGGCGAAAACACAGCTCAGTGTTCAGGGCTCAATGGTTTGTATGCAGCCATGTTTGGAGAGAAGCTCGCGCTGTTAGAAAAAATATCAGGCACAACGCGAGCGGCCGCTGGACCACGCGCATAACCACGGCCAACAAATTTACGTAATTTGACGCGCCGCCCCTCGCTCCACCCCCGCGCCCTTCACGGCAGGGTGAGCATAATTCAGCCTTTAGCCTCCCTCCCCGTACGCCTCTCTCCCGCGTGATTTCTAACCCCACATAGGATAAGCAATAACCACGCCCTGTGGCGCCGGGATTGGCCAGGAGCAGCACTGGAGGGCACGCAGCCCAGCGATTTCATGAACCAACTGAATAGCTCTTGAGAACGGACAGCGATTTCGAGAGCGGACATTGAAATGATTGAATTATGGTCACCTACCTTCCTTACCATAGTAATAATAATAATAATAAGTATAATAATTGTAATCTACACAATCTACAAAAAATGTCAAGCTCAATTCTTACCCAGAGAAAAGGTACAGCACTGAAAATGTAACAAGCAATAGTTTTTTAAACATCTTTATTTTAAAAGATGAAAAACCCCAGGTGCTTTAGTCTCAAGCTTCAATGCTCCTGGCCAATCGCGGCGCCACAGGGCGTGGTTATTGCTTATCCTATGTGGGGTTAGAAATCACGCCTCTCTCCCAGCCTCTTTCAGCTAGCTTGTGTTAGCCTCCCCATACGCCTCTCTCCCGGCCTCTTTCAGCTAGCTTGTGTTAGCCTCCCTCCCCGTACGCCTCTCTCCTGGTCTCTTTCAGTTAGCTTGTGTTAGCCTCCTTCCCCGTACGCCTCTCTCCTGTCCTCTTTCAGCTAGCTTGTGTTAGCCTCCCCGTACGCCTCTCTCCTGGTCTCTTTCAGTTAGCTTGTGTTAGCCTCCTTCCCCGTACGCCTCTCTCCTGTCCTCTTTCAGTTAGCTTGTGTTAGCCTCCCCGTACGCCTCTCTCCTGGCCTCTTTCAGTTAGCTTGTGTTAGCCTCCCCGTACGCCTCTCTCCTGGTCTCTTTCAGTTAGCTTGTGTTAGCCTCCCCGTACGCCTCTCTCCTGGCCTCTTTCAGCT
>NC_139645.1:10893928-10923928 GCF_964638095.1 Poromitra crassiceps | reverse complement strand
TGACAACTATCAAGTTCTCTTTGACTTTCTCTATCTCTGTGGTTCTTGTGGGAGATGACTGGTCCACTTCTCCATCGTGCCTGGCTGGCTGAGAGAGGAAGGGTTCACGTCACTTGGCACTGAAAAGTTGGAACATTTCTCAACTTTTGAAATCGCTCCGCTCGGCCAAAAAAAAGTTGCCGGACGCAGCGCTTTTTTTTGGGAGCCTTCGCCTTTTGTCCGTCCCTCAGCCCACTTCCCTTTGGCTTCAGGGTCATAAAGGCAGTGGTTTTAAGAGTTTCTGCAAATACCTCTTTCTTCTTCTTCTTCCAGGCAGAGGCTGGCTGCTCAGGGCCCTGGTCCAGGCAGAGACCTGGCTGCTCAGGGCCCTGGTCCAGGCAGAGTGCTGGCTGCTCAGGGCCCTGGTCCAGGGAGAGTGCTGGCTGCTCAGGGCCCTGGTCCAGGCAGAGTGCTGGCTGCTCAGGGCCCTGGTCCAGGCAGAGTGCTGGCTGCTCAGGGCCCTGGTCCAGGGAGAGTGCTGGCTGATCAGGGCCCTGGTCCAGGCAGAGTGCTGGCTGCTCAGGGCCCTGGTCCAGGCAGAGAGCTGGCTGCTCAGGGCTCTGGTCCAGGCAGAGAGCTGGCTGCTCAGGGCCCTGGTCCAGGCAGAGAGCTGGCTGCTCAGGGCCCTGGTCCAGGCAGAGAGCTGGCTGCTCAGGGCCCTGGTCCAGGCAGAGAGCTGGCTGCTCAGGGCCCTGGTCCAGGCAGAGTTTAGATACACATCTAAACAGCTTATATTTAAGGATTGAAGTAGTACTTGTGCATACCGGTATGTCATATAGCTGTTTTGAAGCTGTTAGATATGCTTTAAACTGGAGTTCATGTAAAGTGTTTTCTGCATAATCAAACATACTTTTTTCTTCTTTATTCCACTAAGCAAACGTCTACAAAATCATCCTGTCAAAAACACACCACGTTCATTGGGTTGCTCTTGGTATATCTCACTGTTTTCCAGCCTTTTGGAATGAAGTGACTTTTAATCGTGGAACAGGTCCTGTTCTCAGATCGGAACGAGACTTGCCTCATTCAGAGGAATGGCGGATGACATCATTGTTGGAGTGGGGTGGAGTCACTTCCTGGCTCGCTTCGCTCACTCCTCCTCCTCCTCACTCCCTCCTCCTCACTCCTCCTCCTCACTCCTCACTCCTCCTCCTCCTCCTCCTCCTCACTCCCTCCTCCTCACTCCTCCTCCTCACTCCTCCTCCTCCTCACTCCCTCTAACTTTCTCCTCCTGCCTCCAACTCAACATCTCAGTTTCTCTGAGAGTGTAGATTGTCTCCTGGCTTTGGGCCAGCATAGCCCGGTCTACTCCCTCGTCCCCGCAGGTCCCCCCCTCCCACACTAGGGGACGTGGACCTGGGTCTACTCCCTCGTCCCTGCAGGTCTCCCCCTCCCACACTAAGAGACGTGGATCTGGGTCTACTCCCTCGTCCCCGCAGGTCCCCCTCCCACACTAAGAGACGTGGATCTGGGTCTACTCCCTCGTCCCCGCAGGTCCCCCTCCCACACTAAGAGACGTGAATCTGGGCCTACTCCCTCGTCCCCGCAGGTCCCCCTCCCACACTAGGGGACATGGATCTGGGTCTACTTCCTCGTCCCCGCAGGTCCCCCTCCCACACTAAGAGACGTGGATCTGGGCCTACTCCCTCGTCCCCGCAGGTCCCCCTCCCACACTAGGGGACGTGGATCTGGGTCTACTTCCTCGTCCCCGCAGGTCCCCCTCCCACACTAGGGGACGTGGACCTGGGTCTACTCCCTCGTCCCCGCAGGTCCCCCCCTCCCACACTAGGGGACGTGGACCTGGGTCTACTCCCTCGTCCCCGCAGGTCCCCCCCTCCCACACTAGGGGACGTGGATCTGGGTCTACTCCCTCGTCCATACAGGTCCACCCCTCCCACACTAGGGGACGTGGATCTGGGTCTACTCCCTCGTCCCCGCAGGTCCCCCTCCCACACAAGGGGACGTGGACCTGGGTCTACTCCCTCGTCCCCGCAGGTACCCCCCCCCCCCCACAGTAAGGGACGTGGATCTGGGTCTACTCCCTCGTCCCTGCAGGTCCCCCTCCCACACTAGGGGACGTGGACCTGGGTCTACACCCTCGTCCCCGCAGGTCCCCCCCTCCCACACTAGGGGACGTGGATCTGGGGCCTTCTCTGCTGTGGTGGAAGCCAGCCAGTGCTGAACAGGCCACTGGCTCCTGGGTACTGGTCCAGACAGCTGGCTAGACTTGACCCACACATGACCTCAGGGGCACAGATGGGCACACACCAGGGCATAAGTTAAAGCAGCTACGAGCAACTTTTTCGATTGTTATTAAACAGTATAAATTTAATATCAATGCATCACATCTTACCTCTAATAGTCGACGAGACCAAAGCCGTGTGTATCTGAGATTGCTCCCTTAGGTGATTATTAAGTCTATAGTCTGTCTAAACTCGCGCCAACAGGGGGCTCTCTAGAGCGACCGGACCGGGTAACCCGGAAGTGAAACGCGGAAGTGAAACCAGGAAGTGAAACGCAGCTGCCTTTTTACGCCGTTTGCGCTGCCTAGCAACATAACATAAACAATGTGAACGCCACGCATACTCGCGGGAACATCTCTCGTTATATTCTAACAGGTTTTTTGGAAGTTATTTTGTGGTTATGGCCGAAGTGGCTGCTGCAAACCGTTTCATTTCAATTCCTGATCTGCCCTGGCTACAGACACACTAACACTGGCCGATTCACTCGGGGTTCAAGCGAGACTACTCTGCGTTGGTATCGTCGACTATTAGAGGTAAGATGTGATGCATTGATATTAAATTTATACTGTTTAATAACAATCGAAAAAGTTGCTCGTAGCTGCTTTAACGTAAGCCGTAAAAAGTTCATAAAATGCCGTGAAGTTTCTCTGCTAACGAGTACCTGCTTTGTTTTTGCATATTTCAATCTGTTCCCATTTTTCTGTTGAGTTGTAAAATATTAATGCGTGAATGAATGCTTTCCCCTTTCGGCCACTGACTGACTCGAGATGATTTGTGGGAGGAGCCAATGACAAGGCGACTCGTTCCAGTGCAGTCTGGGAGACCAAAGAGTGGAGTGGGTTTTGATCAGAAAGCCAGCCCGAAACGGTCTCTTATTGCTACTCGTTTTGTTTGATGGTGGTACACTATGATTTAAAATAAAACCAATCTCACTACACATTTATTGTTTATTTGCTAATATGCAAAGCAACCGTGAGTGAGTGCGTTCGTGAGTGAGTGAGTGCATGCGTGAGTGAGTGCGTGAGTGAGTGAGTCAGTGAGTGAGTTGAGTGAGTGAGTCAGTGAGTGAGTGAGTGAGTGAGTCAGTGAGTGAGTCAGTGAGTGAGTGAGTGAGTGAGTGAGTCAGTGAGTGAGTGAGTCAGTGAGTGAGTGAGTGAGTGAGTTGAGTGAGTTGAGTGAGTGAGTGAGTGAGTGAGTGAGTCAGTGAGTGAGTGCGTTCGTGAGTGAGTGAGTTGAGTGAGTTGAGTGAGTTGACTGAGTGAGTGAGTTGAGTAAGTGAGTGAGTGAGTGAGTGCGTGCGTGTAACTGTCAGTTCCATGCTGTGAGGAAGACTCAAACCTGACGCAACTTATAGTCTAGCAGAATGGGCCCTCAGATTTTGAGATACCCCTACCCGAGGTAGAACAAATGACAACAATGATTTTTCTCATCTTTAGGGTCTCCCATTAATGAAATTGATTGTTGTCAAAAAAAAAATTGGGGGAAAAGATGTTTTTTTGGCTGTTCTTTAGAACTACCCCAATCCCTGAAAAAGAGCCAAATTAGGCCAGTCCGAATAGGGGAAAGGTGACAAAAAAGCCAATAACTTGAGAATGCTCACTCTTTTCCTCATCATATTTGCTGAGGTATGAACCAGGTGGCTGCCCTACATCACCAAATAGTCAAAAAATGATTTACCTAAAAAGATAATGACTTATAGTCCTGTAAATATAGCTTTAGTTTAGGCGGAAATTGTACTTTGTGGTGATAGGAACATAGGACTCCATCACTTTTCTCTCATTTATCAGAAAAACTGAAATCCCTGAAAAATATACCATTACTGAATTGTCTAGGGTGCTATTGAACACTGACCAGTAGTTGTATGGAGATATCTGGTACAGTTCTATTGCAAATGAGATTTCTTTAGACATAGGCCTACTACCTCTTCACTGAAACAGTCAAATTATTGTATGTTATTCTGAATGGGGAATAAGTGGCATAAAAGCATATAACTTGGGAATGCTCACTCTTTTCCTCGTCAGATTTGCTGAGGTATGAACCAGGTGGCTGCCCTACATCACCAAATAGTCAAAAAATGATTTACCTAAAAAGATAATGAATTATAGTCCTGTAAACATAATAATACATTTTATTTGGTGACACCTTTCAAAACACCCAAGGTCATTGTACAGTGCATAAAAGAGACATGACATTCTAAAATATCATACATAAAAACAAGCATTGCAAACAACAGCATCATTAAAATACGACGAGCGTAGATATAAGAAAAGACAGGAGATACACACGGCAGGCGAATAACAGATTGAGTGCTGTATATGATTAAAGGTAGTAGGCCAATTTGAACAGGTGGGTTTTGAGGTGGGATTTGAATGTGGTGATGGAGTCAGACTGTTGGATGTGTGATGGCAACGAGTTCCAGAGTCTGGGTGCAGAGCAGCTGAAGGCCCTAGCACCCATGGTACTGAGGCGAGGGAGGCGGGACAGTCAGGAGGCCAGCTGAGGAAGAGCGTAGGGAGCGGGAAGGGGTGTATTCCTGGAGGAGGTCAGAGAGATGGGTGGGTGCTAGGTTGTGTAGGGCTTTGTAAGTGAGCAGAAGGTTTTTGAAGTCAATCCGGTAGTGAATGGGAAGCCAGTGGAGTTGAATGAGGACAGGGGTGAGGTGGTCAGATGATTTAGTGCGGGTGATGATCCAGGCATTTGGAGTCTGTTGAGCAATTTGGTGGGTAGGCCAGAGAGAAGAGAGCTGCAGTAATTAATCTGGGATGTAACATGGATCAGGATGAGGACTTTGGTGCTGTGTTGGGACAGGGATAGGCGGAGTCTGGAGATGTTGCGGATGTGGAAGAAAGCAGACCGGGTGATGTTTTTTATGTGGGGTGCAAAGGAGAGGGTGCTGTTCAGAATGACGCAGAGGCTCTTGACTTGGGTGGAGAAGGGAACAGGGAAGCTGTCAATGATGATGTTTGGGGCAGTGGTGTTTTGAGCTTTGGAGAGGATGTTTTTGGAGCCGATGAGGAGGGCCTCGGTTTTACTGGCATTTAACTTCAGGAGGTTTCTGCTCATCCAGCTCCTGATGTCCTGGAGGCAGGCGGTGAGGGAGGTGGGAGGAAGAGCGGTGGTGGGTTTGGTGGAGATATAGACCTGGGTATCATCGGCGTAGCAGTGAAACTGGACACCATAGTGTCGGAGGATTTTACCCAGGGGGAGGAGGTAGGTGATGAATAGGAGTGGACCCAATACTGACCCCTGGGTCAAATGGCAGAACACCCGGACGAGTGGTTCCCTAGTTGGACAAACTGTTGTCTGTCGGGAGGTAGGATGCAAACCAGGAAAGTGCAACACCAGTGATTCCAATGTTCGCCAGGTGCTCCACAAGTAGTGGGTGGGAGATGGTATCGAAAGCAGTGGAGAGGTCAAGGAGGATGAGGATGGTGAGGATTCCAGAGTCAGCTGCACGGAGGAAGTCATTATTTATTTTTAACAGGGCTGTTTCAGTGCTGTGATTAGGGCGGAAATCATATTGAAATGGTTTGTGGAGGTTGTTTGAGTTGAGGTGGGACTGGAGTTGGGCGGCAACCACCCTCTCAAGAGTTTTGGAGATGAAGGGGATGTTGGAGTTGGGACGGTATAGTGTTTGAGGTCAGATGGGTACTGTGGCCTATAAGTTAAGAATGCTCACTCTGATGATCATCATATTTGGAGAGGGAAATACCAGGTGGCTGAACTACATCACCAAATAGTCAGAATGTGGGGAACCCAATAAAATAAAGTTGATCTAAATTACAAGCCTCTAAAACATAGAAATACAAGGTGTAAATATTGGAAGTTTTATTGAAACTGGAACATTAATCCAAACTATAAATCAGTAGTATCTCCTGTCTTGACATGATGGAATAATACAAGTATAATAGTAATCATAATACATTTGTTTTATGGTAGCCCCAAATCTCAGTGCTTCATTTCATTTCATGAACAAAAACAGGAGAACAGACTAGAAAAAAAAACTGCTCATTTGACCTGGCATATGGACACTTGTTTCACAGCCAAAGTCCAAATCTCCAAATATGAAATACAGTATCAGCCCTTTGTTGAACGTATTATGACCGTACCAGATTATTGTGCCAGTGTTTGGGAGTCTGGGGCACATTCACAAGCTTATACTCCATGGACTGCAATTGTAAGGCTTGCAAAAGACTGATGCAAACAAACTGTCTAAATATTGCTCAGTCTGTAGGAAGCCTGTCTATCTGGAGACAATCATGTTTAATATATCCTTAGTATCATTGTCCATTTGTCAGATTAAGCTATCACAATGTAAAAAAAAATCCTCTTCTGTGTATCATATTGTAACCTTTTTCCGAAGTATTTGAATGTTTCATTGTTGCTGCGCGTACATAAGATGTGTTTCAGTGAGAGGTCAAGTATATAGATACTAGAATGTCAAATGTCAGGTTCCTCAGATGTTTGGGGACACATTTTGACATTCTGCACAGCAGGTGCAGAACTCCGTACAGGGGAGGCCAACAGAGAGGCACTGGCACTTTCCACTCTTTTAACAGTTTGGATCTTTGCAATACAAGTAAGTAATGTCTCTCACTTCTGTAGGTGCTGGGGGTTTCCTAAATAGGACTGGTTTAATGGCTCCATCTCTGACAATCCATCCCTTGCCGATAGGACTCCATAACAGGGGTTTGGGCATGTGACTGTGACACCATATCGCTGTCTGATACATTGCTCTTTGCACATGTTGTGCAAATGCATCCTCTGTTGGTGGCAAATTTGCAGAGACTGCATATGTTGTTGATGCAATTATGAACCTCAGTTCATACAAGTTTGTGCACATCAGTCCATTTTCCTTTTTATTTTTTCCGTAAAGCAGAAGTGCAAATTATCTTGCGACTGGCAAAGACTCTTCCAAGCTGGCAGAGTCCAAAATGGGCCAGATCTTTGAGCTCACTGAGATGGGTCTTGAGTTTGGTGAATGCTGTTGTCTTTCCTATTCTGTACAAACTACTTGTTGTGTCACAGCCAGTGAGTGCATGACATGCTGGTAGACAGCAAGAGCAATGTATCAGACACTGATATGGTTTCACAGTCACATGCCCAAACCCCTGTTATGGAGTCCTATCGTCAAGGGATGGATTGCCAGAGATGGAGCCAACCAGTCCTATTTAGGAAACCCCCCAGCACCTACAGAAGTGAGAGACATTACTCACTTGTATTGCAAAGATCCAAACTGTGGAGAGAGTGGAAAGTGCCAGTGCTTCTCTGTTGGCCTTCCAACATCTTATGCGCAGCAACAATGAAAGATCCAAATACTTCGGAAAAAGCTTACAATATGATACACAGAAGAGGAAAGAATGTAACATTGTGATAGCTTAATCTGACAAATGGACAATGATACTAAGGATGCAGTATATTAAACATGATCGTCTCCAGATAGACAGGCTGCCTCCAGACTGAACAATATATAGACAGTTTTGTTTGCATCAGTATTTTGCAATCCTTACAATTGCAGTAAATGGAGTATAAGGTTGTGAATGTGCCCCAGACTCCCAAACACTGGCACAATAATCTGGTAGGGTCATAATACGTTCAACAAAGGCCTGATACTGTATTTCATATTTGGATATTTGGACTTTGGCTGTGAAAAAAGTGTCCATATACCTGGACAAATAAGCAGCCACTTTTTATTTCTCTGTTCTGTTTTATTTTTGCCTTGGTTATTTTGTTTTCTAGTCCGTTTTTCTAGTCTGTTTTAGTGATTGTGTATTATGAATTATGATTACTATTATACTTATTAATTAATAATTACTATTAATGTTCCAGTTTCAATCAAACTTCCAATATTTACAGCTTGTTATTTCTGTTTTATGGTAATGGTAAATGGCTTGCATTTATATAGCGCTTTTATTTAAAGCGCTTTACAATCAGTAGGTACATTCACCTATTCATGCACCGATGGCAGCAGGTTAGGGTGCTGGCACACCATCAGGAGCAATTTGGGGTTCAGTATCTTGACCAAGGACACTTCGACATGCAGACTGGAGGAGGTGGGAATTGAACCACCGACCTCTTTGATCCAAAACGATTAGTGGACGACCCACTCTACCTCCTGAGCTACAGCCACTCCAGGTGGTTTGTAATTTAGATAATCTTTATTTTATTGGGTTACTCACATTCTGACTATTTGGTGATGTAGTTCAGCCACCTGGTATTTCCCTCTCCAAATATGATGACCATCAGAGTGAGCATTCTTAATTTATAGACTATTATGCCAGTGACCTAATTTGACTGTTTCAGAGAAGAGGTAGTAGGCCTATGTCTAAAGAAATCTCATTTGCAATACAACTGTACCAGATATCTCCATACAGCTACTGGTCAGTGTTCAATAGCACCCTAGACAACTCCGTAATGGTATATTTTTCAGGGATTTCAGTTTTTCTGATAAATGAGAGAAAAGTGATGGAGTCCTATGTTCCTATCACCACAAATTACAATTTCCGCCTAAACTAAAGCTATATTTACAGGACTATAATTCATTATCTTTTTAGGTAAATCATTTTTTGACTATTTGGTGATGTAGGGCAGCCACCTGGTTCATACCTCAGCAAATCTGACGAGGAAAAGAGTGAGCATTCCCAAGTTATAGGCTTTTATGCCACTTCCATATTCAGAATAACATACAATCATTTGACTGTTTCAGTGAAGAGGTAGTAGGCCTATGTCTAAAGAAATCTCATTTGCAATAGAACTGTACCAGATATCTCCATACAACTACTGGTCAGTGTTCAATAGCACCCTAGACAATTCAGTAATGGTATATTTTTCAGGGATTTCAGTTTTTCTGATAAATGAGAGAAAAGTGATGGAGTCCTATGTTCCTATCACCACAAAGTACAATTTCCGCCTAAACTAAAGCTATATTTACAGGACTATAATTCATTATCTTTTTAGGTAAATCATTTTCTGACTATTTGGTGATGTAGGGCAGCCACCTGGTTCATACCTCAGCAAATCTGATGAGGAAAAGAGTGAGCATTCTCAAGTTATTGGCTTTTTTGTCACCTTTCCCCTATTCGGATTGGCCTAATTTGTCTCTTTTTCAGGGATTGGGGTAGTTCTAAAGAACAGCCAAAAAAACATCTTTTCCCCCAATTTTTTTTTTGACAACAATCAATTTCATTAATGGGAGACCCTAAAGATAAGAAAAAACATTGTTGTCATTTGTTCTACCTCGGGTAGGGGTATCTCAAAAACTAAAGCCTTTTTTGAGGACTTGCTGCTAGACTATTAATCCCTCTGTCATCTGGTGGGGTCAGATGAATGTGGGCCTTGTTTGGCCGGCTGTAGGCACTGTGGTCGACGTGCATCTGTCCAGATCAGTGCTGCTTGTCACTGTGGTCGACGTGCATCTGTCCAGATCAGTGCTGCTTGTCACTTGTCCGCTCTTTACGGGACAGAGTGTCGCTTGCGGAGTAGCGGCTGTGTGACATTGGGATATCTTTGGGGCGGAGAGAGAGTCCAGCAGATCTATTTCCTGGTCTCACCTCATAGGTCGGATTTAGAGACCAGCCGCGGCCGGCGCCTCACGGCCGAATTAGTGGGCTGTTGTCCGTGTGTGGATGGAATGAACAAAGTTGTCAGACAAACACACACACACACACACACACACACACACACACACACACACACACACACACAGTGTTGCTCCCCAAACAAGGACCATAAAAAAGGAAGGATGAGACATCACTTACATTACAGCATTTGTATTTTGCATTTGGACCAGCAGAATTTGCGGCCCGTTCTATTGAAGTAATGGGGCAGGCAGTGTAATATCTGTGTGGTTTCAGCTTGGATTGAAAAATGCTTCCACCAGATTAAAGAAACAACATTATGTGATGTTGACTGATGCCCTGTTTGGTCATCTATCCTGGTGTAGCTAGCTGGCTAGTTCTATCTTGGACTAAACAGGGGCTTGAGTTGAGCTATATGCAGCTGCTGCACAGAGCCATGATCTGTTTGGACATCAGTCAACATCACATCATGTCTTTTCTTTTCTTTAATCTGGTGGAAGCATTTTTCAATCAAAGGTGAAACGACACAGATATGATGGTTTATACTAGTGGGACTTTCCATGCCCGCTCCATTCACTTCAATAGAACTGGCCCCAATGCAAAATGTGTACACTGTGACGTGACTTGAGTGAGAGTGAGAGTGATGTCTTATCCTTCTGTTTTAGGGTCCTTGTCCCCAAACAGGAAGTGCAGCCTGGCTGCGTCCTGTTACATCCTCTCTCTCTATTTGTGTGGCTGTCCAAAGCCGCTGCCCTGACCTGCCCTATCTATAGCCCCGGTCCCAGATGAGAGGAATGGGCTCCTCACCTACTGACTTGGACGACAATAGACTAGAGCTCCATGACCTCTTGGTTATCTATAGAGCGGTTCTCTGCACTCCTGCCATCAGAACCATCAACGGCACACAGCACTGGTGTTTAGGGAACCATCAGCAGCACACATCGCTGGTCTTTAGGGAACCATCAGCAGCACACAGAGCTGGTGTTTAGAGAACCATCAGCGAACCATCAGCAGCACACAGCGCTGGTGTTTAGAGAACCATCAGCAGCACACAGCACTGGTGTTTAGGGAACCATCAGCAGCACACAGCACTGGTGTTTAGGGAACCATCAGCAGCACACTGCACTGGTGTTTAGGGAGCCATCAGTAGCACACAGTGCTGGTGTTTAGGGAACCATCAGCAGCACACAGTGCTGGTGTTTAGGGAACCATCAACAGCACACAGCACTGGTGTTTAGGGAACCATCAGCAGCACACTGCACTGGTGTTTAGGGAACCATCAGTAGCACACAGTGCTGGTGTTTAGGGAACCATCAGCAGCACACAGTGCTGGTGTTTAGGGAACCATCAGCAGCACACAGTGCTGGTGTTTAGAGAACCATCAACAGCACACAGCACTGGTCTTTAGAGAACCATCAGCAGCACACAGCACTGGTGTTTAGGGAACCATCAGTAGCACACAGTGCTGGTGTTTAGGGAACCATCAGCAGCACACAGTGCTGGTGTTTAGAGAACCATCAACAGCACACAGCACTGGTCTTTAGAGAACCATCAGCAGCACACATCACTGGTCTTTAGAGAACCATCAGCAGCACACAGTGCTGGTGTTTAGGGAACCATCAGCAGCACACAGTGCTGGTGTTTAGGGAACCATCAACAGCACACAGCGCTGGTCTTTAGAGAACCATCAGCAGCACACAGTGCTGGTGTTTAGAGAACCATCAGCAGCACACAGTGCTGGTGTTTAGAGAACCATCAGCAGCACACAGCACTGGTCTTTAGAGAACCATCAGCAGCACACAGTGCTGGTGTTTAGAGAACCATCAGCAGCACACAGTGCTGGTGTTTAGAGAACCATCAGCAGCACACAGTGCTGGTGTTTAGAGAACCATCAACAGCACACAGCACTGGTCTTTAGAGAACCATCAGCAGCACACAGTGCTGGTCTTTAGGGAACCATCAGCAGCACACAGTGCTGATGTTTAGGGAACCATCAGTAGCACACAGCGCTGGTCTTTAGGGAACCATCAGCAGCACACAGTGCTGGTGTTTAGGGAACCATCAGCAGCACAGCAGCACACACCATACGTTGCATTCTCTGTTTCCACCAGCTGTGGCAGCGTGCAGCAGCCTCGTCTTTATTGCTGAAATGTATCAAATTCGATAAATTACAAACTCGGTGCAGTAAGTGAGTTAGCAAATTTGAGCCTAAATTAACTCTTAATACCTGGGTCTACACAAAATAGCATTTCTATGGAAATACTGTATATACATGAGTTATTTTCACCAGTAAAGATGTATTTTTGTTGACCAGCACTTGGCAGGTGAGACATAAAGTTAATTTTGCACGCTGAGGTAAATGGGTTATCAGTCTGTATTGATCGCTGTTGAGGTAAATTAGTTATGAGTCTGTATTGATCGTTGTGTCTCCCCTCCTCTCTCTGTCCAACAGTGGTGATCAGCCAGTGGCAAGGAGAGCCCAAGGAGCGTGTCATCTCCCTCGTCCTCACCCACCTCCCGCTGCTCAAACCGGGCAACGTGGAGGCTAAGGGCGAGTACATGCGCCTGCTGCCGCGCATCCTGGCCCACACCATCGAGCACGGCCGCCACCTGGAGGAGTCCCGCCAGCTGCTGTCCTACGCCCTCATCCACCCCGCCACCTCCCTGGAGGACCGCTCCGCCCTGGCGCTCTGGCTCAATCACCTGGAGGAGAGGGCCGCCGCCCGGGGCGACTCCCTGGAGAGGCCGCCCCCCGCCGCCGGGCCGCACCACTCCCACCACTCCCAGTCCACGCCTCCATCCACCCTCACCTCGTCGGGATCCTCCTCCTCCACAAACACCTCCTCGTCGGCGGGCCTCTACCCGCTGCACCACCACCAGCGCTACGGCTCGGACGACCGGCTCAACGGCTGGCAGGGCTCCAGGGACTCGGGGCTGGGCGGAGGCTGGCACCAGCAGCAGCAGGGCTGTGAGAACGGACACCTGCTGCTCTACCCATCGTCATCCGTGCCCACGACCATCAACACGGTGGGCACAGGTGGAGGCAACACTAGTGAGTACACTCTCTTCCTTGCCTATGCTGACCAACAATCCTTAAAAGCTACAGTCCACTTGGTTTTACCACGGGGGGGTTTATTCGGCACTTGACCGCGATGAAGACCAGAGTATAGAAACTACTGACCAAGATCGGATGCAGCTGGACGAGTTTGTAGCTTTCGCATTTTTACTTCCTTTTCATTTGAATGAAGCCACAAACCTGAAAACTTAGGTTGAACACGGTGGCGAACAGATTCAACAACAGATCCGGCTGCTGTGATCTTCAGTTGACTGTTGTTCCAACATTTGAGAATAGAATTTCACCAAATAGCAAAGAGGAACTTAGCAGAGGGATGCCATTTTTGGAGAGATAGTTCCTGTTTGGGCGATGGAGAGAGATGAACCTTGAGCAGATAATGTTGTTGAGAGAGGTTTTTCAAACTATTTCATCCTTCTTGGAGTTGGATCTGTGTACGTTGTCGACTCCACTAGGCTACTACAGTCTGACTATTGTGTCTGATGCAAGACGTCTCAAAGGTGTTACCGTAATGTGCAAGGTAGATGCGCATTGATATAGTGTCAATAATACACACATATGATAGTATGGTGATTATCAGTACCTCTTCAATCCTTTCCATTTCTCCCTCCCATCTCCTCTGCCCCCTCTGTTCCATATCTGCTGTGCATACATTTTATATAATAACTCAAAGTTAAAACTCTTCCCAGTTACGACGGTCGGGTGATAAAGTTAAATATTTAAAAAGTTGCTGGTTTGTTTCAAGCAAAAAACTAAGTTGTGTATAAAATTAAAAAAGGGCTGAACTTGTAGGTGGAGAGAGGGCAGATCGTTTTTGTTTGTTGTTGTTTTTTTCACAGGTGCAAGGGGAGGGCAGAGAGAAAATAATATAAAAGTAGGGGGGGGGGCGGCATATATATATATTTTTTAATAATAAATATATCATATTTTACCCCTCCCCACCCACGTAAATGTTGGACAGTCCCTAAATACACTCTGGACTAGGGCTAGGACTCACAATATCAGATTTTCACTACAGGATTATCGTGTGTGTGTGTGTGTGTGTGTGTGTGTGTGTGTGTGTGTGTGTGTGTGTGTGTTTAGGGGGGGGCATTGGGGGAGGGCGACAAAGTGAGAATGGAGAGAATTGTAAATGATTGAAGAGGTACTGATGATATCACGATGCTAATCATATGTGTGTATTATTAACACTAGTATATCAATATGTATTTATTTATTTTAAATATCGCGGTTATCTTCGTATTGCGATTGTAGTGACACCCCTACATTGGACTACACTGAACGCACTGTGGTAACACTCAAAAGAGTCTGAACACACCCACCCACACAGTCACTACTCTGACTAACTGGAGAACATGGGCTATGTAAGGTGGAAGACACACACACACACACACACACAGTACACACACACACACACACACACGGGGCAGGGCAGGGCTGTTGAAATTGAGCATAACTATGGTCGGAGGCAGGATATTTCCAGACAAGAATGCTGTGGCTGTGTTTTTTTTTCTGGGAGATGAAGCAAACAGCTGAGGGTTTATAAATAAAGACACATTTAAAACCCCGCTCACTGCTCCAAACAAGATCCTCTCTTATTTTGGACGGTGAGCCGCTAGCTTCGGCCCCACACAAAAGACTTCAGGATTTCACAACTGCTAAACTAGAGTTACCCCGGGCCACCAGCGAGCGCACGGTTGGCTAACGCACACACACAGATGGAATTCTGAGCACAGGAAAATGCGTAGAAGTCCTGAATGCACCACAAGCAAATTGGAATCCCGCTTCTAGATATCCGGTGGTAGGAGAAGGCGAAGGAAGACGTTGATGATTGCGTCAACACTTTCGCTGCCAAATCGAGCTGTTTCCTGTTCTTCTCACTGGGTCATTTTTTTGCCTTCTGCCATCAAAGTTATTTCAGTCAGAGAAGAAATGTAAGGAGTTTTTGGTTTAGATGTTCACAAGTCTGCAGCACAGGCAGCAACCCACTGTTGAGTGATACGAGGCATTGCCAAGCGAGTGTTGGAGCCAGCTGGCACCAAACGCACGTCCTGAACGGTCTGGACAAAATTAATATCACGATAATCATAATAAATCACTGACATAGCAATGTATAACGGTATCTACTACTGACATATTGAACAGTATAGTCATATAAAGGTATGATAAAACCTCATTTGTTTCAGGCGTCATTTTGAGATCTTAATTAGCATTTGCCTTTTTAGCATTCATTTAGACAGCAGAATTGTGCATCGGGATAACTCGATATCATTATTTCATCACAATATGATTCTGTTCAAACTAAAAGACCATAAATAATAATGTCATCATCACTATTAAAAGACAATAAACAATACGAATGTCATCACAATGTGATTCTGTTAAAAGACAATAAACAATAGTAATGAACTATTGCCCGAGTGAATACAATAGTCATTTTGATCACTAAGTATCTTAGTACTTTATCCCTATGACTGAGTCAGCTACCATGTCTCTAACCCCCCTGTCATTACACTCTGCTCCTCTGGGCGTGATGATGAACACATGGGTATAATTGTCCAATCACATCAACCTGTATGACACTGATAGAACATCCTGTTTCCACCCCCCCAATCCTGTCAGCCCTAGCCCACATGCCATACCCATCCCTTCCCTTGTAAGGCATCCTTTGTGGGAGACTGTATTTAGGGAAAATGGCTAATATTTAGGGACTGGAACTTGTAATGTTAGCTGGGCACCTATTTTAAACGGGGCCCGTGAAGTCCTATACATAGCGCCAACAGTAAGAGGACCGCATATAGGAGGAGGAGGAGAGAGACTGGAGGACTGGTGGCAGCTTAGCCCATCAGAGGGGAGGAGGAGGAGAGAGACTGGAGGACTGGTGGTAGCTTAGCCCATCAGAGGGAGGAGGAGGAGGAGGCGAGAGACTGGAGGACTGGTGGCAGCTTAGCCCGTCAGAGGGGAGGAGGAGGAGAGAGACTGGAGGACTGGTGGTAGCTTAGCCCATCAGAGGGGAGGAGGAGGAGAGAGACTGGAGGACTGGTGGTAGCTTAGCCCATCAGAGGGAGGAGGAGGAGGAGAGAGACTGGAGGACTGGTGGTAGCTTAGCCCATCAGAGGGGAGGAGGAGGAGAGAGACTGGAGGACTGGTGGTAGCTTAGCCCGTCAGAGGGGAGGAGGAGGAGAGAGACTGGAGGACTGGTGGTAGCTTAGCCCTTCAGAGGGAGGAGGAGGAGGAGGAGAGAGACTGGAGGACTGGTGGCAGCTTAGCCCATCAGAGGGGAGGAGGAGGAGAGAGACTGGAGGACTGGTGGTAGCTTAGCCCTTCAGAGGGAGGAGGAGGAGGAGGAGGAGAAGGAGAGAGACTGGAGGACTGGTGGCAGCTTAGCCCATCAGAGGGGAGGAGGAGGAGAGAGACTGGAGGACTGGTGGTAGCTTAGCCCATTAGAGGGAGGAGGAGGAGGAGGAGGAGAGAGACTGGAGGACTGGTGGCAGCTTAGCCCATCAGAGGGAGGAGGAGGAGGAGGAGAGAGACTGGAGGACTGGTGGTAGCTTAGCCCGTCAGAGGGGAGGAGGAGGAGGAGGAGAGAGACTGGAGGACTGGTGGTAGCTTAGCCCTTCAGTGGGAGGAGGAGGAGGAGGAGAGAGACTGGAGGACTGGTGGTAGCTTAGCTCATCAGAGGGGAGGAGAAGGAGAGAGACTGGAGGACTGGTGGTAGCTTAGCCCATCAGAGGGGAGGAGGAGGAGGAGAGAGACTGGAGGACTGGTGGTAGCTTAGCCCATCAGAGGGGAGGAGGAGGAGAGAGACTGGAGGACTGGTGGTAGCTTAGCCCATCAGAGGGGAGGAGGAGGAGGAGGAGGAGGAGGAGAGACTGGAGGACTGGTGGTAGCTTAGCCCATCAGAGGGGAGGAGGAGGAGGAGAGACTGGAGGACTGGTGGTAGCTTAGCCCGTCAGAAGGGAGGAGGAGGAGAGAGACTGGATGACTGGTGGTAGCTTAGCCCGTCAGAGGGAGGAGGAGGAGGAGAGAGACTGGAGGACTGGTGGTAGCTTAGCCTGTCAGAGGGGAGGAGGAGGAGGAGAGAGACTGGAGGACTGGTGACAGCTTAACCCGTCAGAGGGGAGGAGGAGGAGGAGAGAGACTGGAGGACTGGTGGTACCTTAGCCTGTCAGAGGGGAGGAGGAGGAGGAGGAGGAGGAGGAGAGAGACAGACTGGAGGACTGGTGGTAGCTTAGCCCGTCAGAGGGAGGAGGAGGAGAGAGACTGGAGGACTGGTGGTAGCTTAGCCCATAAGAGGGGAGGAGGAGGAGGAGAGACTGGAGGACTGGTGACAGCTTAGCCCGTCAGAGGGGAGGAGGAGGAGGAGAGACTGGAGGACTGGTGGTAGCTTAGCCCATAAGAGGGGAGGAGGAGGAGGAGAGACTGGAGGACTGGTGACAGCTTAGCCCGTCAGAGGGGAGGAGGGCAACACAAAAAGCTCTCTTCTGCTCCCCATCTTTTTAAGCTGTTTACCTCCGTCCAGCCGCCTCTGGAATATTCTGTGATGGCAGAGCAGCGCACTAAAGAAAGGCCTACCTGTTGTACATGTGTAAAGTTGATGTGTTGTTGCTTTCTTTTGACAAGCCTCTCTAGTTCCCGTTTGCCTCCACCACCTCGCCGAGTTTCCACCTCCTAAACCAAACAGGAGCAGTTGGCTTAGTTTGACCTGACTGAGACGCAGAGATCTCAGTTGTTGATAGAAAAAGAAGGTGAGAGAGATGGAGAGAAGGAGAGAAAGCTTCATGGTGGGAAATGAGTCAGTGAGAAATGACTGAATTGCTTTAGTACAGTATGTACATGAACAATATCAATATCATCATCTCATCATGCCATGCTTCTCCTGGAGGATGATAAACCATCATATTGAATTGTTGTCATTTTGCTCGCTCAGTATTCTTAGTGCTAGTAGTATCCTGGCTCTTTTGAGAGGTTTTCATCATTGAGCTGCTAAGTTGATTTAGACGGTACGAATATAACCAGGAGAATAGACTTAACTTGATTACATTACATTACATTACATTAGGTCATTTGGCAGACGCTTTTATCCAAAGCGACTTACATTAACACATTTTTGTCAGCAATAGAGCAATCAACTATGCAACACAGTCTATGACAACTACAACCTCTGAAGGAACAGTGGTACAAGTTTAGTTTAGGTTAGTTTTTTTTTTTTTTTTTAGAAATTACAGTACATCATTTAGAAAGTATAAACACATACGATAATTTTGTGAAATCCCTGAATCATAGTTTGTTAATGAGCAGCAGTTATGAGTTATTTTTGTTCCTAGGCTATTCGTTTCTTTCGCCCGTTTAATTCGGAGATATTTGGACCAGTCATGTTACCCATTCACTGAAAGGATCCGCCTGATATTGATAATGGTTGCGTAATACAGTGATTAACAACTAATCAATGTTGGGGTTGGGTGGTGATAGATCGCCGGTGCTTTTTTGGCACCAGCTAAATGACATCGATACCACCCACCGGCGACCCCGACGACCCGAATATGTGAACGCATTCACAAAGTTTGGTACTGGTTCATGTTACATTGTATTTCATACAATTGCCTTACCTGTTTCCGAAAACCCAAAGTGACTGCTGATTGGCTTACTAGGTAATGGCACCGGTATTGAATTCAAGGTACCAGTACTTAACCCCTCCCCCATGCCATGTCCCATCATGTTAATTTTCACATCGGTGTCGACGTTAAGAGCTGAATACTGGGGGGGAGAAACTGCAGCGTGTGTTCCACGTTTGTCTGCGTGCATTTCCTCCTCCTAAAGATAGGAGTCCCGTGCGACAGTGAGCCAAACAGCAGTTTCTCCAGCCCTGAGTAGAGCCCTCAGCTAACAGTGTGAACCTGCCCCTGCCTGTCTTGCAGTCCTGACGGGTGGAGGCGGCGGCCAGCAGCACAGTCCCCTGAAGCGCTCGGTGTCCCTCACCCCTCCCATGAGCGGCCCCGGCAGCAGCAGCGCTCAGGCTCTGGGGGGCCACCACGTCTGGTTGTCTCAGGAGGACCTGCGGGCCCCGCGAGGCCCGGCCCCGGACCACCACCACCACCACCACCACCACCACCACGCGCCCCTCTCCCCCCAGAGCAGCATCGCCTCCTCGGGCAGCGGGGGCAGCGAGCATCTGGAGGAGGCCGGTTCTGCTCTGCATCGTAGCGCCTGCTTCCACGAGGAGGGCAGCGGCATGAGGGGTGAGTGGGGAAAAAACGACCGATTCACTGAGAGAGAGAGAGGACAGATAGGCAGGTCGAGGAACGCAACAACAAAAAAAGGCCGGAGAGGGTGAGATCGATTCAAATGTCCACTAGGGTAACTGCTGGTCCAGAAAAAGTCGTGAAGGTGCTGCGTGTATCTTTTTAAGCTCAATAAATTATTACCATATTCATTTTGAGACATTTCTATGAATGCTGTAAACAAATGAGACTATTGCTGATAGGGATGGGACCAATCCGATCCAATATCGGTATCGGGTGCCGATACTGACATAATTCATGAATCGGATCGGAATCGTTTTTTTTTTTTTTTTTTTGCAATTCCAGCGCGGGCTGCACAGCTGGCTGTAATTTTCCCATGTATAATAGTATCCTTCTTTGCCTTGTATATTTTCTTAATTTTGTCTGCTTTTTGCAAGGTATATTTAAAAAAAAATATATTTAATTGGCCAAATATTTGCCTATACTGTATATTCAATAAAAATATCAATATCGGAATAATATCGGTATCGGCAGATATCCAAATTCAGGTATCGGAATCGGATCGGAAGTGAAAAAATGTGGATCGGTGCATCCCTATTGCTGAGAAGTACACCGCATTTCTTCTGAGCAACGGGGTCGGACATTTTGGCAAATCTCCCGAATTGCTTTATAGAAAATGGATATTGCTTTGTAGCAAATGGGTATTGCTTTATGGCACAAAACAGGAAGAGGGCGCAGAGTTTCTGGACATGGCAGATGATGGAAGAAACAAAAGGCCGATTGAAAAACCAACCCCCCAACACAACATGCTTAACCTCTTCAGTAAAGACCATGGCGGGGACGAGGGACTCATTTCAACATCCTCTTTGCAGCAGCATTATGGTAAATGTGGTCAATGTGGTGTTCATCTTGTCAAACCGCCACGCAAGATGGAGGCGACACATTGTTTCCATCATGGTCACATTTGTTTACATGCATTATATTATTTCAATTAATGTTTAAAAATTATACACATAGCACCTTTAAAATAATTTAGCTAAATCTAAGATCCCAAAGTATTGTCTATAATGTAAGTAATAATGTCTTAAATACAGTTGTAACCCATCTCTTTTTCCCACCGTGCAAGATAGCATTGGAAATTTAAAGGCAGTATACGTGTGGTGTCTCCTAAGTTAAAAGCAGTATAATGTGGTGTGTCCTAAGTTAAAGGCAGTATAGAGCAGCACTTGGTTCAGCTTAGAGGCATTGTTGGTGAATTTTCTAACCATTTCATGTGTGCAGTATTGTAGAGAATTATGATGTCTAATGCCCCCCTAGTGATAATAGTTTTTTTCAAGGCAGATAAATTAGAATTTGGTATCAAACCTTGTTTTTCTCTGAAATAGCGCTGTACTGTGTTCAATGTCATTCTGAGATGATTCAGGGCAAAGTTAGCCAACCTTCCCTGGGGATGACGCTTCCCTTGAACACTATCCGCCAACAGTCCCAACTGGTCCTGTGATAGTAAATTATTGATCGAGTACTTATTGATCGATTGCTTATGATCTATGGCCCTGCTAAGATGTATTTTGTGAACTATGCTCTTCATCATTGCAGAACATTCTGTATAGGGAGAACATGTATCTTGCCTTGAGTGAGTAGACGTGGATTGTTGTGTCTTGTGAACATCAGATTGACTACTGACGTCATGGAAATGTACCGAGTGGACAGAAGTTGTGTGAATCACACTGGAAGCAGTGGAAAAGTACTGCCCTCCAAGGTGGGGGGGGCGGGTGCCATAGTTTCAGTATATGATGAGTTGTAAAAATGACTCGTGGCTCTTTCCTGACAATATGGCGTCAGGGGGAGACTGTAGGTGCACAGAGGTTAATGTAGAATAAATCCTCCTAAATACACTTGAAACGGGTATCTCATTATTGATGGATCAGCAGGGCATTTCAGCAATTTTTCCATCGCAGTCCCAGTAGGCAGAAATGACAGAGCTGAGCCCAGCCAGGTCAGACGTGCTGTGGGGAACAGTCTGCTGTGAAGGAATGAATGAAGGAATGAATGAATGAATGAAAGTTTTATTTACATGTCAGGACAAATTACATGACCCATCCCACATGGGATTATCAGACACATCAACATACATTAATTAATACACAGGACAAGATGTTACTATCCCTTGTGCCAAAATCCGAGGAAAAACACATTTAGAAGCCCAATCCAGAATAAAACAAGCTAACAGGCTAACAAACTAATAAACAAGACACAAATCACCAGTTACCTACCCTAGCCAACAGCAGTATGAAGCATGTCATTGGGGTTTTCAAGTGGGCACCTTCCTTCACCGACGTTTCGTTAAGTTAGGCCCACGACACCTCAAGAAGGCTTAACGGTGTAATCCAGCGTCCTGGAAACACCCCCCTCCATGCTACCACCGCACAACTGCATATTACCTCACTATCTAAGCCTAGCTATCCAGGTCGATTCGGTATGACATTCCTGACTACACCACCACTGTCAATGATTCAGCCCTGTTGATGCGGACCGTTAATCATGACCACCAACAAACAATCCCTAACTACACCACCACTGTCAATGATTCAGCCCTGTTGATGCGGACCGTTAATCATGACCAAGAAACAATCCCTAACTACACCACCACCGTCAATGATACAGTTATTACCATATCGATTCCGGTGCATAAACAATACATTCAGGAAATGGACAGCAAAACACAGATTTAACTACAATATTCAGTAAGTAAAATATATGAATTATCTATCATATGTCATATTTTTCCTCCTATCCCACGCGTATGAAATATATTCGGAAAAAGCAAAGATGTTGTCAAAAAGAAACTCGAGTATGGCTCCTTCTTCAAAATCTAACAGGTTTTGAAGAAGGAGCTGCTTCATCCACCCAGAGCAATTTGTCAGGGGAAGCAGCTTGGAGAGCTGCTGATCCTGGAGACCCTTTTCTGAGGCTATTGCTGTCTGCACTGTGGATAAACCTTTCATGTTTTGTGTCGCTTTTAGCTGCTATCCGCAGATAGAGACACTGCATAACGCGTCATCATTCAGAAACCACGCCCAAGACGGGGGAAAACAGAAATACCCCCTCCAATCCTGGCGTTCTCCTATGTCACGTGCATGGTTGCGTGTTGCACAAAAAGATTGTATATACGGAAGATGAACACTCCAACTTACTTCCTTGACAGCTAGATCCACATTTTTCTTCTCACCAATTCTCAATGGCTTCCTTGTTTTGCTCAGGAGTACAAAAAAACTTTAACTGGCGATTTTTTTTACATTTGTTGTCTAAACAGCTTTTAGCTATGTTTAATTCAAGGAAAATGACACTGGTGTGTGGAAATGAACGGAGCTTTCCCCCCGTGATGGGCGTGGCCTATTTCATGCAGTGTCTCTATAGTACAAGTCAGTTGGTCAGTCCAAAACTTTACTGCACATGTACCAATGCAGGACACAGCTATAAAGACTCCGTGAGCCTGACTGACTGCTGCTGCAGTTTCAGTTGAGCTCGGTTGGTAAAGTATAGTTTTGTCATACCAGGGGGCAAATGTACTAACCTGACGCTGCCAGATGGATGTAGGTTGCTTCACATTTGTTTCACAACCTGTGAATTTGTGAACTCAATACCGCCCCATTTGGCGGAGTCAGGTTGCAAATGTACTATATCAGGTGTAAAAACATGTGTATGCCCGAAACAGGAAACATTGCATACACAGTCTTTTCGTCAGGTGTATAAAATGTTTTCGACTATGACATCATAGCACAATGTACAGTGAGTGGAAAAAAGTGCTTCTCAACCTTTTTACACCAAGTACCATCTCAGAAATGACCACCATAAAGTATGAGAGGGACGGAGCCCCGTGTACCACCAGTGGCACCTGTGCCACAGGTTGAGAACCACCACTCTGAATAAAATGTCACCCAACATTCTCACTGCCTGTGCCAGTACCAGGCACGTTTTATGATCCAGTGTCTACCAGTACCAGGCACGTTTTATGATCCAGTATTTAGATGTGCATGTGTCGGAGCCCAGCTCTGAACCTATAGATCATACATGGGCAACATATGGGCCGTATGCGGCCCGCGGGCGCCCCCTGTGTGGCCCGCGATGGAATTGCACAAAAAAAAAAAAAATTTTTACAGTGCACCTGAACGCAACATGCAAGATACCCGCTGAATAGAGAGCCGCAGGGATGACGTATTTTTGTAGGCTGAATGCGGAAGTCCCGAACTTCCTGGTTCAACACTGTTTCTGTCTATGGGATTTTTGAATGGGTTTTTGGCACGATGCTTCAAATAAGGTCTCTGGGCAACGCAAGTTTAATCAAACGCGAACCAAGGTTCAGCGGGATAATCTTCACACATGAGGACCACTTTCATGAGTTTTGAAGCGTAAATGCGAGCGCTAGAGGTAAAAAGCTCGTGCTAAGCTAATGCAGAACTACACACTGTCGCATAGGCTTCCACGTCACGTCAGCACTCAACCTGGACTTTTGTTGATGTGTGCACTGATTACCCCGGGCTGAACGGGGCTGAACCAGGTGAGGGAAAGAGAATTTCCGTGTTCGTCCTTTGAGTGATGACGTTATTGACGTATATATCCCCATCGACTCAACAGTGTAGTCCCATTTAGCCGTTTGCTAGCTAGCCGCCCTTTTAACGGCACATAAAAGCTTCAAAACTCATAAAAGTGGTCTTCATGTGTGAAGATGATGTTACTACCATCTGGTTCGCGTTTGATTAAGCCAGCGTTGCCCAGAGAGCTTATTAGAAGCATCGCGCCAAAAACCCATTCAAAACTCCCATAGGCGAAAACTGTGTTGAACCAGGGCTGTTAGCATCGATGATTTCCGGACTCGTTACTGCGGCTCTCTATAAGTGTCCAAATGTTCATGTCATTCTGGTCAATACTCTCCTGTTATAGCATTTCAGTCTGGAATATGGAATATCTTTCAATAATATTTATGACTAAAAGGCTAAAAGTAATCTCATGTGTAAGAAATGACCGTTCTACATTGAAGTAGAAATTTAAATAATTAACTTGTTGGTTTTGGATTTATTTAGCTTCAAGAGTGCATTTTTGTTCTTGTGTGACCCTCAACACAGGCTTTGAGAATCCCGGGCCACTTACTGATACTTATGCTTAAATTAACCCACTCATATTCTGGTTTATTTCAAGAAAAACATTTCGGCGGCTAGTGGAAATTCTAATTGGCTGGTAACTTTAAAATCTAGCAGCCATATTGGCAGGTGGTGAAAAAAGTTAATTTCAAGCCCTGCAGGGAGAGCAGGTGGTGACATAGGAGTGAGTGAGAAAAGGATCAAATATTGGTGGTTAAGACTGAATAATCACATCACAACTGTTAATTTAAAATGAGTTATTCCTCTAAACCTGGCTTCAAATTACCAAAAATGTTCGCGCTGGCGCCGTTCAGCCCTCAGCAAAAACTGGTAGCGAGGACATTTTTTTGTGGCCCTCTCTATCATCAAAGTTGCCCATCCATGGGTTATGGCATGACAATATTTGTTCGGCCCCCGGCAACAATCTGGGTTTCTCATGTGGCCCCCCATGAAAAATAGTTGCCCACCCCTGCTATAGATGAATATATAGCCTAAAGTAACCTTTTTTTATTGTGCCAGTTTAGTTTCCTGTTTGAAGCCACAGACTGAACCGAACAAATGTGTCACAACCACCACACCTTCCTAAAGTGCCTCGATGGTCGCAGCTTATCACGAGTTATGAGCTTGTATTGTGATGCATTTGTCGTCTTGTCATTTAGCTAACCAAAAAGCATGGTGACATTCTTCATGGCAAACCCCAAGCAACAGTCCCAAGGTAACAACCTTTCGTTGGACCCTTTGATTTCAAAAGGAATGTTGACACTGTTCAGTCATCTGTTTTTCTTTCCCCCAGTGGGTGAGTGGTGAGACAAACACAAAAACGTATAGGTATCCTATATTAAAGACATAATGTCCGCCATCCTTATAGGCCTTATAGCCTCATAGCCTCATCACCGACATAGCTGTCCTACCACAGGTACAATGCACAGGTACTTGCTTTCCATGTGGTTACAGACCCTGAGCCTTGCTTTGTCTAAAAGGACTCCCTTGACCAAATGGAAAATGTAGTTTCCCACGTGGCAGATGGACTGGTTTGAACTGCTGTTACAACTCTGATCTGTAGGCAGGAGTCCATGCTGTTACACCTCTGATCTGTAGGCAGGAGTCCATGCTGTTACACCTCTGATCTGTAGGCAGGAGTCCATGATGTTAACACCTCTGATCTGTAGGCAGGAGTCCATGCGGTTACAACTCTGATCTATAGGCAGGAGTCTATGCTGTTACACCTCTGATCTGTAGGCAGGAGTCCATGCTGTTACACCTCTGATCTGTAGGCAGGAGTCCATGCTGTTACACCTCTGATCTGTAGGCAGGAGTCTATGCTGTTACACCTCTGATCTGTAGGCAGGAGTCCATGCTGTTACACCTCTGATCTGTAGGCAGGAGTCTATGCTGTTACACCTCTGATCTGTAGGCAGGAGTCCATGCTGTTACAACTCTGATCTATAGGCAGAAGTCTATGCTGTTACAACTCTGATCTATAGGCAGGAGTCTATGCTGTTACACCTCTATGATCTGTAGGCAGGAGTCCATGCTGTTACACCTCTGATCTGTAGGCAGGAGTCCATGCTGTTACACCTCTGATCTGTAGGCAGGAGTCTATGCTTTTACACCTCTGATCTATAGGCAGGAGTCCATGCTGTTACAACTCTGATCTATAGGCAGGAGTCTATGCTGTTACACCTCTGATCTGTAGGCAGGAGTCTATGCTGTTACACCTCTGATCTGTAGGCAGGAGTCCATGCTGTTACACCTCTGATCTGTAGGCAGGAGTCCATGATGAAGTAGGGTTGAGACTAAAACCAAATCAGTCTGTGGGGAAACCTTTGCGCTGTGCTGGAGTGTTTACACACATCTCCCTTTGGCTTATATCTTCATTCACTGCTAAGCAGATTAAACCATTTTAACATCTTTGATAATATAACTGTATGTATATAAAGGAAAACATAAACTCATATAATAGGGCTCCTTTCATTTCTTTGTTCTCTGCAATTAAAATGTGTAAGCAAAAAAAATAGCTGAATCAGCACCAGTTCTCTGAACTGCAAATTACCACAAAGATGAGCATGTCTCGACAACTATCAACCGCTCTCAGCATTATGAGTGGGACTAGCTAAGCATTAGTTAGCATGTCAGCATTTCCAATAAGCTGTTCCTGACTTCACTTGTGATCACTTAAAAAGCATTGCCCTCGGTTCACACCAGGCGCTCCTCAGAAGCAGCGCTTAACAGAAGCTGAGAGCCGCGCTGCACGCTGGAAAAATTGAACGGAAGCTGAATCTATCGCTGCAGCATGGCTTCAGCGTGGCGTGGCGTGCGGCTGGTGTGAACGGTCTCGCCTGTTAACAAGGACACCGAAATATAACTGGCATAGCGCTGCGTAGCTTCAGCGTGGCTTCGGCGTATGGTGTGAACGAGGGCTTAGATGAGTTGTTCGCGCTGGACGTTTCGATGTGCTTGAGACTTGCAAGTTGCTACACAGAAATGTTGTATACTGATATGGAGAAAAAACTATCTCACTCTCACACACACGCACACGTTTATGTTATATACAGTACAGCCTTTATACCAGTCCTGCTTCATAACTCTGCCGTGGCACTGCAACAAGTTTGAATATGCTGGGTAGTTCAGGCGTAAAAAAGAAAGAAAGTAGAACATTTGCTACGTGTATGACTCGGTTACTTTTTTTCCGACCAGCTGGGGGCGACATTGCGTTGAATGTGTGGAATGTGATAGATTCGGAAACGAGGCGTTCCACTTTGTCAGAGGTCAATTTACAGTCTACCGAAAATAAACGAGAAGCAAGTGAGCGACATCACTATGGAAAAGAACCCAGATGGACAATATTACTATCAATGTTCTACCAAAAAAAACGATCAATGTTACTTGTTGATCTGGAAGTAAAGGATGGAGAGGACTGACGTATTGCAGCAGCACTTTCTGTTGCAGAATAGATGCAGTCTCCTCTCTTATTATTTATACTGACTCGAGAGAAAAATAAATCTGCAGCAGATGATATAATGTGTGCATGCGCTCCTTTCCAGCCTACCGTGCCTCATCCACTTCCTCCTTCCCCTCCTCCTCCTCATCGCTCATTTACTGCCGTCCGTCATCATATTAGGCTTGTCAAAAGTATCGATAGTATCGATAAAAGTCGATACTAAAAATTTTAAACGGATACAATACTCATTTGCAACTGTATCAATATCAGCAGTGCTTTCTATTAATGAAAAATCAAACATACCACTGATTTCTCCCTCTCTGTCATTGGTGGGTATCTTTTGCTTCAACAAATTCAAAGTATTCTGATAGGCTGATGACTGGAGCAGGGGTAATCTGCCTCTGTTCTGATAGGCTGATGACTAGAGCAGGTGTAATCTGCCCCTTCTTACCAGAGTCGGTAAGAAGGGGGGAGGAGTAGCTATTATTTTCTCTGATGTTTTTCAATGTAAGCAGGTATCGTTTGGCGACTTTTCATCGTTTGAATATCTGGCCGCTGTTCTGAAGTGCTCTCCCTCTATTTTACTACTGATTATATACAGACCACCTAAGTACTCTAGTAGTTTTTTTGATGAATTTTCAGAACTCCTTTCTATAATCTCCATAGAACACGACTGTTTAACTATTGCAGGAGATTTTAATATTCATATTGACAACCCCAATGATAATAATGCCAAAGAATTGAATAACCTCCTTGACACTTTTGACCTGTTACAACATGTCTCTGGGCCCACTCACAATCGAGGCCATACCCTAGACTTATTTATCACCAAGGGCTTTGAGTCATCGTTTCTTTCAGCTAGTGATGTTGCTCTGTCCGACCATCTCTGTATCTTTCTTGAACTCAAGGTCACCCCTATCGCTCTTACTCGGTCAAAAACCATCAAAAAGCGTCACATCAACGAGAGCACTAGCACACGGTTCATGGAGGCTTTCTCGCTGGCCCCTTCCCTCTCCTCAGCCTCTGTCAATGATCTCCTAGATAACTTCAATTCTAAAACCCTAAAGGCTATTGATGCTGTAGCTCCCATTAGATCTAAACTAATCTCCGGTAAGAAAAAAGCACCATGGAGAAACGCTCCCTCTGTAAATAACAAAAAAAGAGATTGTAGGAAAGCAGAGCGCAAATGGCGGAAAACTAAACTTCACATCGATTATGACATCTATAAAAATAGTCTTCACTCCTACAACCAGGAACTAAAAAATTCCAGAAAATTCTTCTTCTCCGACATTATCAGCAAAAACACCAATGACGCTCGCACTCTTTTTGCCACTGTTGACAGGCTGACAAACCCCCCCCCACAAATTGCCCCTGATCTTCTATCCAATGTCAAATGCAATGAATTTGCGACCTTCTTTAGGGATAAAATTATAAATATCAGACTAACTATTTCCACATCAAGAACAAATGTGGCTCCGCCGCACCCACAGAATAGGTGCTTAATTAACATGACTCAGTTCAATGTCATTGACCACAAGAAACTAGAAGAAACGATACGAGGCCTTAAATCCTCATCGTGTTGCCTAGACACCCTGCCAACAAGCTTTCTAAAAAATGTCTACAGTTGCCTGGCGACCGACATACTGAAGATAATTAATACCTCTCTTCTTACAGGCATTTTTCCAAAATCTCTAAAAACTGCAGTTGTTAAGCCCTTGCTAAAGAAGCGTAGCCTCGACCCCTCTATAATCAGCAATTACAGACCAATATCAAATCTTCCCTTTATTAGCAAAATACTCGAAAAAACTGTCTACCAACAACTCAATACCTTTCTATCCTCCAATGATCTCCTAGATCCCTTCCAATCAGGCTTCCGACCCCATCATAGCACCGAAACTGCGCTTATCAGAGTTATAAATGACATCCGAATGAACACTGATTCAGGTAAAATCTCAATCTTAATGTTACTAGACCTCAGCGCTGCCTTTGATACGGTTGACCACGAAATTCTATTGGACAGACTGGAAAACTGGGTCGGGCTTTCCGGCACGGTCCTAGAGTGGTTCAGATCTTATCTGCAAGACAGGAACTACTTTGTCTCCATTGGCAACTACACATCTGACCAAACCAAAATGACATGTGGGGTACCCCAAGGATCAATTTTAGGTCCTGTCCTGTTTAACCTTTATATGCTCTCTCTGGGCCTAATTATGCAAAAAAACAAAATAGCTTATCATAGCTATGCAGATGACACCCAACTCTACATAGCCCTCTCATCGGATGACTATGCCCCCATAGAGACACTGTGTCAGTGCCTTGCGCAAATTAATGATTGGATGTGCCAGAATTTTCTCCAACTTAATAAAGACAAAACAGAGATAATTGTCTTCGGCAAAAAAGAAGATAGGCTCAAAGTTACTGCTCACCTCGAATCCCTATCTTTGAAGCCAAAGGACCAGGTAAAAAATCTTGGCATTATTATTGACTCTGATCTAAATTTCAACTCCCACGTCAAGCTTATAAGAAAATCTGCCTTCTATCATCTAAAAAATATAGCAAGGATTAGAGGCTACATGTCCAAACAAGATCTTGAAAAACTAATTCATGCTTTCATTTCTAGCAGGCTAGACTACTGCAACAGTCTTTTCAATGGTCTTCCCAAAAAAGCTATTAAACAACTACAGCTCATTCAGAATGCGGCTGCTAGAGTTCTAACAAGAACCAAGAAAGCTGAACACATTACACCAGTT
>NC_139645.1:10883928-10888928 GCF_964638095.1 Poromitra crassiceps | reverse complement strand
GAGATGTACCAGAGATTTTCTTCCACAATTTATTTTCCCATAGACATTTTGTAAAATGCTTATAAAAATTGTTTTACCTCGTCAAACCAAACTGTTCAGCTATATTTAGAATCTGGAGAGACCATAGAACATTTCACTCGGACCAAAACAAAACAAAAACATCGGAAAAAAAATGTATAAGCATTTTACGAAATATCTATGGGAAAAATCTGTGGTACAGTGCTGAAGCAGGAAGTGACGTTCCACTTTGGCTCTTTATTAGGGTTATTCCTCATGATGAGGGAAGGGGGAGCTAGGGAAAATGGGCCGTAGCTAGGGATAGGAAGGTCGTACAAAATCGGGATTCGAGAGGTGTGTAGGGGGAGTGGGTGGTGGGAAGGGGCGTGGTGATGGAAAGGGGCGGGGCTAGGGAAAAGGGGCCATGGTTCAAGGGGTGACTAGAGAGAGTGGCTAGGAGGATGTGGGTGGTGGGAGGGGGTGTGGGGGTCAAGGAAGGGGCGGGGCTGGGGAAAAGGGGCTGTAGCTAGGGATAGGAAGGGGTTCGAGCGGTGGGGTTATTTTCCATGTTGAAAATGATGAGCCGTGTTGTTGAGTTACTCCCAACCATTGCCTAAAGTGCCATAAGGCTGAATGGCCACACCACTGCGCTGTGGACTTCAAGGAGTTTGTGCTTGTATGAGTCTACATACATGTAGACTGCTCACTTGTTGGCAGAGGCATACAACCGCGATGCAGTATTTCTTGTTGATTCTTGTAATGAATCTGATTCTTTATTGATTCCCTCGTCAATTCCTACACTATGAGTTTTCAGGCGGGAAAGACTACATACAGCTTTAGTAGAGTTAACTTTGTTTTATCACTCACGAAGCACACAGGCTTACTCCTGTCTCAGAATTACTTTTCAAAGCAAGAAAGTCATGTTTGGCATATAAAGCCTTACAAAATACAAGTTAAAAAACAAATGTAGGTCAGCATCATGGAACAAAAACAATATCTGCCACTGACTGTATTTACCACCTTATTCGGTCGTTGAAATATTTCCGACTGCACTTGAAGGCAGCGTCTACTTGCTAGTGAGGGTTACCTTGGTGCAGAACAAGTTCAGCAATTCTGGGAAATAATGAGGTGAATATTGGACTTTTGGACTCACCGTGCAATCATTTGCCTCCGGAAAAGGTCTCCATCAACTGCTGCTGTTTTTTAAGAAGGCACGAGCTAACTCACTGTGCCCTGTTCAAAATGCTTCATGACTGATAAGACCAATCATTAGTGCGATGTGGTCGCTCTTTTGATTCTGTCAGTTGGAACCGATTGTCGATACCAGCCCTAATTGAAATTGTTCTCGTCGAATGAGAGATGTTGCCATATTGTTACATTCCTCAGTCCTTATTTCTGACTCCTCCCACTCCCCAGTTTGCACCCAGCTGCTGGTGTCCAGGCCAGACGAGGAGAACATCAGTTCCTACCTACAACTCATCGACAAGTGCCTTATCCATGAGGTACACACACACCTTCTGCATTTATACACACACTATTTCTTTTTTTATTATTATTATTAACTATACATTTTTATTATTGCATAAGCAACAAAATACAAAAAACACAATGACCAGGAAACAACACATACATTAATCCAAAAGGGTTCATTGTGTCTATACTGTAATTTAAAGCTTAGATTCTTCTTATATATCAGACAGGAATGACAAATCTGTGTCTGATATATAAGAAACATCTAAGATTTAAAACACATACATCAACCCAGACACACATACACACTCACAAACTATACATGAATAGACAGGTACATGCATATAACACATGTAAAGGCAAAATAACACCAAGCAGGGTGAGTTCATCATTTTCTGACCAAATCAACACCAATATGCAAAGACGTGATTTATTTTCCAATGAAGTAGATTCTCACACAATTTCATTTTTGAGAGTAATTTCAGTCAAAGTGTAAACCAGCTAGACCAACGTAGACACACACTCAAATACGAGCCTGCGGATGATTGCAGCTACCCAGACTGCTCTCTGTCTGAAAACTCTGTCTGAGTTGGAGCTGAATTTCATTTCCAGTATGTACCTTCAAACTGTGCCGCATCCCGCGTTAATATGCGGAAACGGGCTATAAAACTCTGGAGAAGTCGGCATTTGACGAGACGACAAAAAAAACCCACCTGAAAATCCTGAGTCATGCTCTCTGCAACATTTCATCCCTGCTGCCTGCTCCCTCGTCTCCTCTCCCTCCCTCCCGACATCTGCTCTCTGCCTTCCCATTAGTCCTTCACCGAGACGCAGAAGAAGAGGCTGTTGTCATGGAAACAACAGGTCCAGAGGCTGTTCCGGTCCATTCCGAGGAAAACCCTCCTTGACATGGCAGGGTACCGGCAGCAGAGGAGGTACATGCACCCGTACTCATTCAAAATGTGTCGTTTTCTATTGCCTTGAGGCTTGAGATGAAAAAAACCCATTAAATCAGAACATTTCAATGTCATTATTAATGTATACTTTCACTACATATGGACATAGCTATATTTTGAAGCCTCGAGGTTTGCATTTTCACTGTCGTCGCCACCTTGGTTATCTGGAGCCAATAGTGATGTGAATTTGGAGGAGAAGAGCCGCAGCGCCGCCTGCTGTTGGTCCGTGATCGGCGAGCTGCGCCATCACTGGACAGGCGACCTGTCAATCACGCCCCAAAACATAGTCTTTTCCATCGTCTATTTGACTCAAAATGGGGCCATAATTTACTTCGGAAAGTGTTTACTGAGGCCATAAATCAAACCCGAGTTCTTTTTCGCAGCCAGTGGAGTCACCCCTCCTGCAGGCCGTTCAAAACAATGCAGGTTTAAGTTACTCACGCATTGGCTTCACAAACTGAGCTAGGAGCTAGCGCACTGTTTCAGTATTCAAAATGGAGGAAAACCGTACACACTTAATTGACCTTGCTTGTGAATTCTAGCACACATGCAACTGCTGATTGGCTGTCATTGGAATCTCGGTTAACGAGCAACAAGTCACAGTGCAGACACTCGGGACCAGAACCACCGCACCTGTCCTGTATACGTATCCTAAACTAAACCTGTGTTTTCCTGTCGCTCCCCCCTCGGTGTGGTCCCGCTCCCTCCAGCCGTGGCTTCGGTCAGTCCAGCTCCCTCCCCACGGCGGGCTGTGTGGGGGGCAGCGTGTCGGCCAGACGGAGCCTTCGCCAGTTCCAGATGCCCTCCAGGAGCCTGCCGGGCGCCAGGCTGGGCCTGCTGGGCAGCACCGGGCTGCTCGGACCCACGCCGCGCAGCTCCAGCTCCACCCCCACCGGCCTCAAACAGGGGAGACAGGTGGGTCACACACACCAGCATGGAGACAGATGGGTGGGTTAAACCAGTGGGTAGTCTCGCAGTAGCCAGCCGTAGATATGATAGATCTAGCCTGGGTAAACCCAGCCTCCACGTGACCTGCTCTCAGACCTGCTCTCAGTCACTACTGTAGTGACTGAGAGCAGGTCACGTGGAGGCTGGGTTTACCCAGGCTATGATAGATCTACGTCTGGAACACAACTCTTCTTGCCCCCAAGACAAAGAAAAAGAGGCATGACAGACATGAATTGACCAACCACGGACGACATGCCAGACTTCAACTTCGCCGAGAATTGAACGTAGTTCGAGAATGTAGAAGGAGGAGAGGGAATGGTCCAGAAGGTAGTAGAGTACTAGGGAAACAGTGGATAAATCCAGAAGGAGGCGGTAATGCAACATAAAGGATGCCAACTGCCATAAAACACCACAGAAGAAGAAGAGAATGTAGAAGAATGACAGTTCTCATCATAGTTTCACTGTTATCTCTGTCCTTACAATACAGATAGTCATGGAATTCTGCATAGAATCAAATCTGACAATAAAAATATTCTTTCGAATGACTAAATGTAATCGAATGGGGGTCCTGGCTCTAATGTGGACTAGATTAGGGGTCCCTTATATGAAAAAGGTTGAGAACCACTGGGTGAAACCATAAGACTGTAAAAACAGATGGAGAAGTGAGTGTGATGTCACCCATCATTGGTTTCTGAAGGGTCGACCTGTCAATCTCTGGGGACAACAACACAGTTTTATATCCTATCTATCCTGTTAATAACACAATTATTTAGAAAATGTATTGTTATTTGTTAGCAGAAGTTGGCTTGCAGCTCCCATTGACTTTATAGAGTTGGGGCGGGGGTTTGGAGTCTTTTTGGAGCCGGCCTCTAGTGGACTTAAGAAGAATTGCTGCTGCTACACCTCATCATGATTGGCTTCAAACTTGACCCGTGGTTTTTGGTAGCTCGGATTAAAACCAGAAGGGAGTCAATATAGACGAGTCAATTAGCCTGTCGTTTGTGAAACGGTTTTACTGTCAGATGCAGAACGGATTCAAGAGTCTGAAACGTGTTGACATGATGTTGTTGTGCGTTATCACCACGTGCCCTGCCTGGTCTGTCGAGAAGGTCGGAGGGAGCAGATAGGAATGAATGGCTCACATTATATCCTAAACGTCTTGTGGATTACAGACCTTTAGTGTGGAAACCCTCTTGTATTCTTGTATTCTGGTTCACTGTGTTATCATTTGTGTATTTAGCGATTGGAACGCTGGACACAGGAGTGTGTTCGTGACCAGACGGAGGGGAACATTGTAAAGTATATAGTAATACATTCCAGTTTACAGTAAACCTGGGCAGCAGAATTCCTTCCTCAGCACGTATTCTCCTGAAATAGTTTTTTTTTTTATATATATATATATATATATATCCCAATGTGAAAAAAGGCGGGGTTAAGGAAGAGTGGAGTTGTGTAGCGGTGGTGTTTTTGGCGGATGGAACTCGTAGGCAGGTCACCCCGCATACCAGAGGCCCTGCGTCAACGCCCAAACAGGAGGAGCTGTGGAGCCGCTTCGGCCCCGACCTGGGCCCGCTTTGGTCTAGCCCCGGCCCAGTTTATTGGGAACCTCTCTCTCTCTCTCTCTTTCCC
>NC_139645.1:10875424-10877924 GCF_964638095.1 Poromitra crassiceps | reverse complement strand
CGAAGTGCACAACCTATGATGTAGCATCATGCAGAAATAGTTCAAAACACAGAGAGAGAGAGAGAGAGAGAGAGAGAGGTGTGTTTACATGTATGTGTCTGGCAGGGTGAATACATGTTTAATTAGAACTGTGCAATAATTCAATGCTTTATCACCTTTCAGTAGAATATATGGTGATGGAATGAGTTATGATAACGAGTTATGCTAATAACAAAAACTCTAAATGAGTGATCATCTGAATTGCAAAATATTATTTGACAATTCAGGTCAATACAATTATTTAAATGTGTCATTTTGCATAATGTGAGCAGATATTCCTATATTCTGTCTCGACATTCAAAGAATTGCGTATGATCATTGTGATATTAATATTGTCCATATTGCTCAGTGAGTTTTGCCACCATCACAATCCCTACCACCCACATACACACACACACACACACACACACACACACACACACACACACACACACACAAGCAACAAAAGACAGCATGAGTGTATTGATGCAGCATGTGTGCAGTGCTGAGGCTAATTGGCAGAATGGTATAATCTGATTACGGGGGCTACACTCTGCTTGAGTGGACGCCATTGTCCGCTCAGGGATTTGTGGCTGATCTGAATTCACTTTTGTCCCCTGCCAACTCCTCTGATGCCGAGAGGGAGAAATTTTCAAGTATTATTATCCTGATTCCATTCAATTAGGAACAAAGACCCTGAATGACAAGGGGCTGTACTGTGCAAGGTCATTAAAACCCTGTGTCGTTTTCCACAGTCCGATACAGCAGGAGGAACTACTATATAAATACTAGAAATCTCGCGTGCTACGCACGCCCGAACCCTAGGCGGCGGTCGAGCCCGCCCTGCAGCTCGCCTTGCCTGTTGTATTGGCATGCGCGGCGCACAATTGCTCAACTTCGAATCACTGTAGACATCACAATTGCTCGAGTGACCATCACTGATCACATCATGGAGTGCTCGAGTGACATCACTCAGCGCACAATTGGTCAACTTCGCATCACTGATGACGTCAGCATAGGTGCTGTGAGCATAGGGGATCACTGATGACATCATCGAGTGTTCAAGTGACATCACCGATGATGTCATAGACATGACATGCTCGAGAGAGAGAGAGAGAGAGAGAGAGAGAGAGAGAGAGAGATCGCTGATGTCATAGACATTGTGACATCATCAGTGACATCACAATTGCCTGAGTGTTGACATCATCGAGTGTTCGAGTGACATTACTGATGATGTCATCGACATCATCACTGATGTCATTACTGACCCAAATCTCACAATGTGACCAAAAACGGACACAAATCGCAGAGACACACAGACAGAACTCACTTACTCAATATAAATAAATACTAAACTATTTCATTCAGGCTGTCCTCGCAATGTTCTCTGCAGATTGTGTTGAAGTTGTTGCACTTACATCACGTGTGGATGTTGTTGTTGTTGTTCTTGTTTAGATCTTCAGTTACCAGTGACGGAGCCAGACATCAACAATCGCCTTGAGTCTCTGTGTCTGAGCATGACAGAACACGCCTTGGGAGGTAATACACACGTGCACGCACACACACACACACACACACACACACACACACACACACACACACACACACACACACTTCAACTTCCTTAATTCAACCTGCTTATTTCACTAGAATACACATGATTCAAATGGCCCACATGGTTCAAGGACATGCTCTCTCTCTCTCTCTCTCTCTCTCTCTCTCTCTTTCTTTCTCTCTCCTCTCACTCAATTCAATTCAAAGAAGCTTTATTGGCATGACCATAGTGACTTACAGTGTTGCCAAAGCACATAGTCTTTCTCTCTCTATCTCTCTCTCTCTCTCTCTCTCTCTCTCTCTCTCTCATAGTACCTGTACTACAGTCTCTCTCTCTCTCTCTCTCTCTCTCTCTCATAGTACCTGTACTACAGTCTCTCTCTCTCTCTCTCTCTCTCTCTCTCTCTCATAGTACCTGTACTACAGTCTCTCTCTCTCTCTCATAGTACCTGTACTACAGTCTCTCTCTCTCTCTCTCTCTCTCTCTCTCTCTCATAGTACCTGTACTACAGTCTCTCTCTCTCTCTCATAGTACCTGTACTACAGTCTCTCTCTCTCTCTCTCTCTCTCTCTCTCATAGTACCTGTACTACAGTCTCTCTCTCTCTCTCATAGTACCTGTACTACAGTCTCTCTCTCTCTCTCTCTCTCTCTCTCTCTCTCTCTCTCATAGTACCTGTACTACAGTCTCTCTCTCTCTCTCATAGTACCTGTACTACAGTCTCTCTCTCTCTCTCATAGTACCTGTACTACAGTCTCTCTCTCTCTCTCTCTCTCTCTCTCTCTCTCTCTCTCTCTCTCTCTCTCTCTCTCATAGTACCTGTACTACAGTATCTCTCTCTCTCTCATAGTACCTGTACTACAGTCTCTCTCTCTCTCTCATAGTACCTGTACTACAGTCTCTCTCTCTCTCTCTCTCTCTCTCTCTC
>NC_139645.1:10855424-10872924 GCF_964638095.1 Poromitra crassiceps | reverse complement strand
TGTGGGCGCTGAGGGTGAGCACCCAGTTCCATGTCCTCAGTGCCTACGTCAAAAAGGGCCTTTCTGTGTGGAGTTTGCATGTTCGCCCCGTGCTCCCCTGGGGTTTCCTCCAGATAGGAACCCCCCACTAAAAAACATATATATATATAAGTCTATAAGTCTGAGCGTATGAGACTGAAATTTAGAATCAACCACTAATGGCCTAAAACACTGTCTGCTGGAGGAAGGTAAACAAGCCACAAAAGGTTTGTGCCACGACCAAAACATCAAACTGCAGACAAGACACAGCTTAAAAAAACACAAAAAAAACACAGTTCATGTCAGACAAACATAAATTACATTGAGCTTCTCTGAATGATTACCAGATTGGTTCAAACCAAGAGTTACCAATCACTGAAACAGAAACAGTGGAATTTGGAAACCCGTTTGAGCCTGGTGTGTTTACACTTGACACAGTGCCACATACTTATTGTGTCTAATATGTACTGTATATCATGCACAATGCGTCCTCAACATACCCACATATAGTCTGACCTTTTTCACCAGCAGCTCACACTGACCTTAAACTGCCCTTTCACCAGCAGCTCACACTGACATTAAACTGCCCTTTCACCAGCAGCTCACACTGACATTAAACTGCCCTTTCACCAGCAGCTCACACTGACATTAAACTGCCCTTTCACCAGCAGCTCACACTGACATTAAACTGCCCTTTCACTATCATGATCACACTGACATTAAACTGCCCTTTCACCAGCAGCTCACACTGACATTAAACTGCACTTTCACTATCATGATCACACTGACATTAAACTACACTTTCACTATCATGATCACACTGACATTAAACTGCCCTTTCACCAGCAGCTCACACTGACATTAAACTGCCCTTTCACTATCATGATCACACTGACATTAAACTGCCCTTTCACTATCATGCTCACACTGACATTAAACTACACTTTCACTATCATGATCACACTGACATTAAACTGCCCTTTCACCAGCAGCTCACACTGACATTAAACTGCCCTTTCACCAGCAGCTCACACTGACATTAAACTGCCCTTTCACCAGCAGCTCACACTGACATTAAACTACACTTTCACTATCATGATCACACTGACATTAAACTGCCCTTTCACCAGCAGCTCACACTGACATTAAACTGCCCGTTCACTATCATGATCACACTGACATTAAACTACCCTTTCACTATCATGATCACACTGACATTAAACTGCACTTTCACTATCATGATCACACTGACATTAAACTGCACTTTCACTATCATGATCACACTGACATTAAACTGCCCTTTCACCAGCAGCTCACACTGACATTAAACTGCCCTTTCACCAGCAGCTCACACTGACATTAAACTGCCCTTTCACCAGCAGCTCACACTGACATTAAACTACACTTTCACTATCATGATCACACTGACATTAAACTGCCCTTTCACCAGCAGCTCACACTGACATTAAACTACACTTTCACTATCATGATCACACTGACATTAAACTGCCCTTTCACCAGCAGCTCACACTGACATTAAACTACACTTTCACTATCATGATCACACTGACATTAAACTGCCCTTTCACCAGCAGCTCACACTGACATTAAACTGCCCTTTCACCAGCAGCTCACACTGACATTAAACTACACTTTCACTATCATGATCACACTGACATTAAACTGCCCGTTCACTATCATGATCACACTGACATTAAACTACCCTTTCACTATCATGATCACACTGACATTAAACTGCACTTTCACTATCATGATCACACTGACATTAAACTGCCCTTTCACCAGCAGCTCACACTGACATTAAACTGCCCTTTCACCAGCAGCTCACACTGACATTAAACTACACTTTCACTATCATGATCACACTGACATTAAACTGCCCGTTCACTATCATGATCACACTGACATTAAACTACCCTTTCACTATCATGATCACACTGACATTAAACTGCACTTTCACTATCATGATCACACTGACATTAAACTACACTTTCACTATCATGATCACACTGACATTAAACTACACTTTCACTATCATGATCACACTGACATTACCCTTTCACTATCACCATCACTATCTCTTAAAACTGGTGGAGAATTTGTGTTTTCAGAATTCTCATAAAAGCGTTGTTTCCGGCTGTAGGGAGAGTTAAAAGACGAGCACCAGATGATCCAAGGCATATTTGGCTCGTAAACAAGCATGTCTGATAAGTAAGTTGGTGCCAGACCGTTAAGAGATTTAAAAACCAATTTAAATTATATTATATTAATTCGAAGCCAGTGTAGATATTTTACAAATGGTGTCACATGGTCTGTCTTCTCCAGATAAAAACCCAGGCCACTGCATTTTTAAGAAGTTGAAGGCAACTAATAGTTGTTTTAGGAAGTCCACAGAAAAGTGAATGCTTACCTTGTTTTGGCACAAAATCACAAATGCGTATGTGGTAGTGTAGAAGCTGGCAGAGGAGTTGCTGCCTCTTCACTGTTCACTGTGAACAAACAGACTTGACTCTGCTCTCCATCGGGATGCTGCCTCCACACTGTTTGGGTGGCTGCTGATTCAGAGGTTCAGAGGTGAATTCTAATGTGTTTTCTTTTCCTCTTTAGATGGTGCTGACCGCACATCAACGATATGAGATGAGGGCCTGAGGGAGAGCAGCAGGACTATGAGCAGGTGCATGAGGCTCTCTCACGATACGTCACTTCGAGGTCACCAGCCCTCCTATCCCCTCGCCCTGTAGCCAATGGTAGAGCTCAACCATGGGACTGGGCGGGGTCCAAGTAACACAAGAGAGCCAATCGGCAAACGGCTAACACAAGCTATCACATTGGCACCTTCCATCGGGTTGGAAAAACACACTTCCTGCTTATCCCAGCATGCTCGCAGTCATCTGGGTCTGGGCGAGGAGAGAGAAATGCATTGAAAACGGCCTGGACAGTGTGCGCAGAGCGCCCCAGCAGGCCGGAGGCAGTACTGCAGTCTGGTCCGCCTCAGCAGAACGGAGAAGCCTGCCTGTGGATCGGGAGGGTCCAGTGAGACCGAGGCGTTCCCCTCTCCGGCCCTCTGGTCCCAGCTCCCGGCTCTGTCACCGCAGATCCATAACAGCACCTCAGACCCCAAAACAAGACAAGCTAACGGACGCAGGAGGACGTCTGGGATATCTGTGACTGTTTGGACTGAGAACCGAGTGTCTAGTGCGGACGCTCTGGGAGCTCGGGAATGCCTCTTGCTCAGTATCGGGTGGCTAAAAATCATTTATTTTTATTGTATGTATTTATTGTTTACATAATGATGCTACTTTCAAAGGGTACAGAAACATGTATGAATTTCAGGTATGAATGTTGTGATATTTCTGTAAAGCCTTGGCGTTTTACCATAGTTGCTTTACGTCCCATGAGTAGCCATCATGCTAGTTTACAACCAATGTGCTTATTCTTTATTTGACTTGCCAACAGCCAAGCTAGGTTGGCTTGAAACTTTACCAAGAGAGAGAGAGAGAGAGAGAGAGAGAGAGAGAAGGAACAGGAAAAAGGAACAGCAAATGTTGTTGAGAGAGAGAGATAGACCGAGAGAGAGAGAGAGAGAGAGTGACGAGGAGAAAGGAGAGAAAGACACAGGAAGTCGAAGAAAGAGAATCAAGCTGGGATTTTGAGAAGTGATGCTGGAAAGGGAAGCGGACGTTTAAAAAAAGAATGAAGTCAGAGGCAGGACCTTTGATTGGCTAACGATGATAGAGGAAGATGATGTCATGTCCAATCATGTTGTGAGTCTATTCATGTGAGTGAGCGTGCAGGAGGAGGTGAGTTTGGCACCGGTCAGTTATATTGTTGATATATATGGCACCGGTCAGTTATATTGTTGATATATAGCATGTATGTACTCTTTGAATTCATAGCCTTTGTAGGCACTATACATGGAAAATGTAGACTTTTATACATTTATGGGAGATCAGTACATCTGTGTCGTCAGGGGGGGGATCTGTCTGCATGTTCAGATAATGGGTAGAGTTATTTTTCAAAAGCAGGGTGATACGCTTAAGTGTGCTTAAGCTGCATGTTACAACTAAAACATCTTTCTCGGAGGAAAACAAAGAGCATAAGTTGTGTTGGACGCGAGGAGGGGAGATAAACCAGGAGGTTGATTTGACATGGTCTGTCCATGAAGGGTTGTGTTCCCAGAGATGGTCTCATTAGCGCTTAGCTCCACCTGCTGGCCAAAACGCAGTCTAGGCTGAACAGACGCCAAGGTCCATGGACACACACATGAGGCCTACATTGAATTTTTTTGTTTTGTTTTTTTGTACTAATGAATTTCATGTTTATTCTGTGTCTTAATATTTATCCTCAGTGTATTGTCTGGCTAACAGACTGTATAAGGAAATAAGGAAAAAGTTTATGTTGAAATAAGCTGGTTAAGTAAACTCTCCTGTGGCCCTTTTCGAGCCCCACATCGCTCCGACAGCCGGGGGAGGTTTCACAGTTTCCACACGCGAGTTTCAGATCGATTTGGAACGGTTTGAAATGTCATCAAGGGGGAGGGGAGGGGGTTATTGATTGTTATCATTTAGTTTCTTTATTAGTTTCTTGTAATTCTCAAGTATTTCCTTTTGTATTCTGCACTTGGTGCTGTGATACACTAAACTCCTTTGAGTGGCCATCCAAACAAGTGAGGCTCAAATGACATTTTGTGCAATAGAGTTGAATCAAGCTGCGCGGGGAGGAGCAGACGGCCTGTAGAGGGAGGTGTTGGGTCAAAGTGGACTCGCGCTCGACCTTCGAACCTGCCGTTTTTGAGTAGACGGACTGAAAGATAAAACGCTCCCCCGACGCCACTTGTTTGAACTAACATGGACTACCTGTTTGTCTAGTTGGTAGGTAGATGTCTGGGTTTGGCACACAGGAACACAAGGGTTTGACCCCCCCGTGATCGCAACGGGCTAAATTCACATTCTCCTCCCATCTGGCTCTGTTTAAAACGGGGAGTTTGGTGGAAATGCGCCTTGAGATCCGCTGACAGCTTTTAGACTGCCATCATCATCCATGCCTCTCTTCACTACTACAGCGACACACACGCTAATGTCGTTATTGTCGCTGATGTTTTATAGCTTTGTCGCTTAACACTCTTGGCGCTGTGTTTGGAGTTGTGTTTGCTGCTCGTGGAGCCAGTGTGAGTCGATGCAGGAGTTTGAGTCTAAAAAGCATGGATTTGGCATGGCTCTGTTTTAAATGGTGAATGGGGAAGTTGATGCGATGTTACAGCTTTGATACAGCGCTTCGTTTTTTTTTTTTTACTCGGACGCTCCTCAGTGGCAGGAGGCGTTGGGATCTCATCGTATTCAGTCTTTCATCAGTGTCACTGCCATAGGAATCATCAATACTAAAAGTAGACGCAGACAATTATTTATTCTTTTTTTTTTCATAACTGTTGCAGAGGTGATTCTTGTACTCATTTAGGTGTATTATTATTTAAAGTACCATATGTATTAACATGTTATGGCTGGTGACCATACGTACATCTCAAATATTAACATAGTTATTTTTGACTTTTTATTTTTTCTTCTTTTTTTGGGGGGGGATCTATAATCTCATTTGTATCTTATCAGTGTCATCATCATGTTGAGGTTTTTCTTGTGAAGCATTGGTGTCGGAGGTCACCTGAACGTAGCCGCACCCCGAGAATAGGAGCCAGTCTGGGTGCGTTTGATCACAGTTTCTGTAGGACAAGCCGCGAGCAAACTGTATGCGTGTGTCTGTGTGGATGGCTTGGTAGGCCAGGAAGGAGACTGGTCAAGTGCATTCTGGGACTTGCGGTATGTGTAATCACCGACAGTTGTCCCCAGACACTGACCTAGGATCAGTCGAATCGCTATTAGATCGGATTAGGATTTTGGTATTTGGAGTCTGAACTCAGATCAGCAACCTGGGCCAAATGTGAGCTAATTGCGTGTTCCTGAGTGGGCGGGGCTTATGGGTTTGCAGCAGGGTTGGGTAGGTTACTTAAAAACCATTTCCCATCACAGTTACAGCACTAATTAAGGAATCAAAACCCTAATCAGGAACATAACGCAAGGGCTTACCCAAACTCCGTCAAGTATTCTGTATACTTTCACTTGCTTCCAGATCACCTTTTCCATAATGTGAGGTATAAAGGCACAGTTAAGAGAGTGAAAAATTACTTACTTATATTATTAATAAAGTTCAGGAAATTGAGTTCAGGTTTCCATACAAACAAAAACTGTGCTGACACCATTTAAATGATCTAACTTTCTTGCTTAAAGAAGTAATCCTCTCATTTGTCACATACAGTGTTGTTGTTTTTTTCTATATATATATATATATATATATATATATATATATATACATATGACGCAGTGAGAGGTTTCCTATTGCTACCCAACCCTAGTTTCCAACAGCATTTCCAGGCCAAAGGTAGAGGAGTGTCAGTGTGACATTTTTGTTTTAGCTGAACACAGAAAACGCCTGTGGTGGGAAGGAAGAGGGCGACCCCATCTCTTCAAACCAAATGCTTTATTTTTATTTTTCTAAATGCATATCAACTCTGTGGGCGTCCTGGGAGTGCTTTTTACGCCGCACACACTGCAGTATTAACAGTTAGATACCGCCTTGATATTCCAAAAACAATATTTAATGTACTTTAAATCAAGACATATATTGCTGTTGTGTTTTTTTTTTTTATCCCTTTATTTTTCGTCATAGATTCTGCGGTCAGTTATTGTCGATATGGGATGCCGAGACTTTTTTTGTAAATTCGACGGCTTCCATCCTGTAACAATTTACCGCTTGACTGTGCTCCTTATTTCGTTTAGTTTTATTTTGTTATCAAAGAGCCGATGTCCTGTATTGACTGCAGGCTTACGTATATATTTGACAAAAGAATATTGTATGTTTAATAATAAAAAACACACACAAAAAGGACAAAAAATTTGAAGAAAATGTGGGGGGGGAAGAAAAGGAGAGCATTGAAAAAGTGTAATTTATATTTTAGAACTGCATGCACAAGGCTGGGAAAGTCATATAGAATAACAAATGGCAGTGCCTTTTTTGTACTCGAGACATTTACCCCAAATGTAAATGGTTTTATATGGACTTTAAAAACTGTAATATTACAAGATGAAACCAGCTTCAGCTCCACTGGGCTACATTCACACTGCAACAGTGTCCCAATCCTGATGTTTTGTTCTTGTTTATTATTATTATTATTCTTCTGCTACACTGGTCTCATGTTTTAAGTGCAGTGTGACCAGACAAAAAACAACACATGGAATCTGATCCATGGGCCATGTTATGTTTTCCTAAATTTGATCCATATCTGATTGATGGTACTCTGTGGCCATTTGACCAGAAAGACCTGGAGGACGACAACTCCAGCAGCCATTGGAGAGGCCGAAACAAAGCGAGAAAAATGTGAACAAAAATTCTTAAATTTGGCACTACAGCCTGCGGTGTGAACGTAGCTTTTGATGGCGGAGGCGGTGAACTCAACCAATCCGTGATGATGAGATCCTGGTGAGAGTCGCCGTCTTGTTTCTGTACTCTGTAGGTACTTCTCATTGCTGATATGAAGTTATGAATTATTCTGGTCTGAACACAAAAAAATGTGTGGGTGACTTGTGTGTCTGTGAGCGAGAATGACCGTATGTCTGTGTACATTCATGTGTTTTTCAAACTGTCTTGCTGTAATTTTGTCCCAACGTACCAGAATGCTGTGACTTGGCATGCCCGTTATCCATAAAAGGTTGTAACTCCTCCAGTGTCTGTGTGTGTTACCCGTTTTCACAGTTTCCCACCGGCCTGGAAAATCCATACAAGATTGTGGATTTGAGGAAAAATAATAGAAGGCCTAGGACGTTTTTGAAAAGGAATTGATGGCTTTGAGTGTTTTTACTGAATTTCATCAATATATATATATCAATAGGAATTGACAAGGATCTTTTTTTAATCTGATAAGATCATGCAAGAAATTAAGCGTATGAGGTTGAACGTTAACTGATGTGGTTTGAATCCTTGAATTTGACCAAACAAGACATTGAAACTAATTTAACTCAACTTAAATTTGATTTCCAAGAGTTTGGGAACTCTGGGTGATAAATTATCGAGATGGACACAGCACAGTTCCATGGTTAGAAGCACAGCACCTGAATGGATAGAACTGTCCACTGTTTACCATGACGGTTTGGCTAGTTTTGAATTCTAGGGGTTATATAGTTGCTATGGTGATGACCATAAATTTGTCAAATTGAGGGGGCTCCAGAAGGTCACTGGCAAATTGATCAATTGTTCAACTTCATTATTTCATTTACAGCTACAAGAAATGAACATAATTAGAGGATGTAGCCTAGAGTCTAGACAAATGACTGTGTTGATAGTTTCACTGTTTCTACCTACAGGAGGCTACATCGATTGTCTTGGGATTCTGGACAAACTCATATCTGGACAGTAAACATCCTCAGATCAGATTTAATCCTAACAAATGTAATGTGGACTGAATCAGCCCTTTTCACTTCCCAAGGCAGGAAGTAACACAGGTGCAAGAAAAACATTAATGAGGGTTTCCAACTTTCAATCCAGTGTCGGGTCCCTTGTTAATGTTTTGCTTGCACTTGTGTTACTTCCTGCCTTTTAGACACAAAATTGGTGAATTAGGTGGGAGGTGAAAAAGGCTAATTAGGGGTACTTGGTATGAAAAGGTTTGAGAATCTCTTAACCCCAAAATGACCTTTTCACAGCAGCCATTTTGAGGGTCAAGCAGTGTAAACCATGGATGTATTATAACATTAGGACCCTGGCACACTGGGACACACCTGTTTGCCCTGCTTTGAAATCTCCAAATTGCTGCTGTGAAAAGGGCCAATATGCTTATCCTCCCACTTCCTTCACCTGGTAGCCTGCCCCTATATGGCCTGCCCTGCCCTATCCTGGAGCGCCCTCTCATGGTTATCGAGGACAATAATGGATTAACCTACATTTTTGGTCAGGCACGAATTAGCCGACGAGCCTGGGTCCTTATCTCACCATCTCTGCGCATGCGCGAAAAATTGCGAGGCAAACGTTAATGGAGGAAGCCAAGAAGATCCGTATGGAGGAAGCGAAGAAGATCCGCCAGAAAATTAGAGAAGGCGAATTGAAAACGGTGAAAAAGGAAGGGAGAAGCGCCGTGTGGGAGCGCTTCAGTGAAGTGCTCAACCATGACGACGAGTCTGTGGGCTACGTCATCTGCAACAGCTGCGAGGCGCTGTATGTTTACGACAGCCACAAAACGGGCACCTCAAACATGGTGCACCACACCTGTGGTAAAGCCAGGACACGAGGAGACTGCAGGAGAGCAGCCCTGGACGTACAACCCAAGTCGGGGGATGACCGCAGCATGCGGCCATTTGATATGGTCACCGCACAGACATTTATCAACATCGGAGCCAAATATGGCGCTGTTGCTGTTGACGCGAATGGCATCGTACCCCATCGGAAATCCGTGTGTGACAACTGTGTGGGAGAGGAGCAAGGATCTACTGCAGATGAGGAGGACGAGGAGGAGGAGGAGAGCCCATCGCCTGAACAGGGGGACGAGGGCCCGTCCACCTCAGAGAGCCGAGCCGTCTCACCGCCACACATCCAGCCATCATCATCATCAGTGCAGCAGCAGAGGAAGAAGAGGAAAGCTGTAGTAGAGGACAGTGGTGATCATAAAGCGCACAAAGCAGCGGTCAGAAGAGAAACTGCAGGCCTTGATGAACGCAGGGAGGAGAGGGCACAGGACACGGACGAAGACTTCAGATTCACAGAGACAGTGCGCGATATGTTGCGCAAGTTACCGGCACGCATGAAATCCCAAGCCAAGTTTAAGATCCATCAGATGCTGCACGAAATGGAGCAGAGCCTGTACACAGATACATAATTAGTTAACAGTCATTTTAATCACTTCGTCGTTATTTTGTATTTAGACCTATATTTCTGTCTTGAATTTTTAAACATTTTTTGTTTTGTTCTCTCTCTAATAGGCTACAGAAAATACAGACTTCCTGACATTAGGCTACTACTCCCTTGTTTATTTTTTTTAAATAAATGCTCAACATATTCGCTACCAATAGTGTCATGACTTGTGGTTGGCTACTGGCAGTGTTGGGCAAGTTACTTTCAAAATGTAAACATATTACTAGTTATAACTAGTGAAAGTATACTTTCATTGGAAAGTAATGTTACTTTACAATATTACTGTCTGTGTAGACGGAATGGTTCTCAAACTTTTTCACATCAAGGACCCCTACATTTGATAAGATTTGGTCCCAGTGTCCCCCATCTGGTAAGATGTTTGTTTGTAGAGGTTTTATTACAGTAAGTGTATGAAATCCATGACCAACTGTCATGTTACTCATGGATGGAATTCTAGTGAAAATAATGTATTCCCCTTTTTGCTGGGGAACCCCTTCAAGGACCCCTGGGGGTCCCTCGACCCCACTTTGAGAACCACTGGTGTAGAGTAACTCATTACTTATTACACTACTTTTGCATTATTTTCAACTAACTGCAGTAGCAGAACGACCGCTGCCCCGGAACCATCCAGAAAAAGTCCTTTCCTGAAATCAGTGTAAACCGTCCAAAATTCTAAATGTTATCCTTTCTATAGTGGTTATTTGCATGAAAATAATATTACTGAAATCCTATTGGTAATAAGTTATATTACTGAGTTACTGCTAAAAGTAATGTATTACATGTAATATGTTACTTTTGTAATGAGTTACCCCCAACATTGGCTACTTGTTATGCAGAGCCAGAGCAGATACGGTAGTTCTGCTTCATATGAAGCAACAGGAAGCACCGTCTGTCAGTGCTGCTACTTCCTCTACTGTTGAAGGTAGTGTTTTATTTGACTTGATGTGGATGTGAGTTCACCAGGTAAGGCACCTATAGGAAACATACATGTTTGATACATTAAGTATAAAGAATTGTGATGTGTTTATATAACTGTATATTACTGTATGATCATGTGAAATCTTTCAAGATTTGTATTCGATGCCCAAAGATATTTGTACTCAGATTTCCAACGTTTGACTTTACGGCCAAAATGAACCTTCTCTAAAGTTTGTAGCCTACATGTTTTACTTTTAGTGTTGCCAGATTAAATCAATAGACTGCAGGGATTAAAGTTCTCAGTTGCTATGACGGATTTCAGTCAATTGGAGTCAGATATGAAATGTGAAAAGTACAAAAATTAAAGACTATATATTATTTTATTTCAATTTGTGTATTGTATTGAGTTTGAATGAAAACCTTTATTTTGAAAAATTCTACAACACATTAATTGTGATTTATTATAGCCACTAATTTGCATATGTCTATGTTGGACCCTATTTCAGCCTGGAACATGAATGCATCATTGCTGGGTGTTTCGGCACTTTAGAGTGAAATGAGTGTGATATGCACACACCTTTTTTCTTTTCTTTTACATGAAAAGAAAACCTATGGGAAGCGACTGCACGGCAGAATTTAAAAAGCCCGATATAGCTAAAATAGTCTACGCCTGGAAACATTTTCAGTCATTTTTTTCCTTTGCAAAAATCCCTGAGACTGTTGTCAGATGTTGCTGTAAGAAGGCCTAACATAACACCCTGAATACGATTGACTGAAGTTTGAGTGTAGAAAACAAGACTTTATCAATACAGCCTCCTTTTCAAAGTTCATGACTCATTTGTTCCTAAGGATTAAATGCCTTCTTACTACATGTAGTGTTTACTTCAGTTCGTTTCTACGATGAATTCCATAGTAAAATTGGAGAAGTGAAAGTGCAGTAAAAATGCTCGCTCTGTCTTTTCACATGATTTATAGACGGTTGTCATGGAATTGTGTTGCTAGGGAACAATGTTTGCAATCTAGCTTATGTCCTGTCAGTTATTGCACTAGCAAACACCGCAACGGGAAGTAGGCTAAGCGGGGGGACGTTTAGAATGATCATGTTGTCGAGTTGAAACCTCAGGAGGAATCAAATCTCACCCAAAAGTGACTTTGGTATTCCTATGATCCTGTTCAGATGTATAGTGAAGGGTCCCTGTATCAAACTTACAAAGGCACATAAAACTGCAGCTTATCTGCAAAGAATAAATATATTCCAAATGTTTAACTATAAAAGATGAAATATGAATAAAATATGTTGTGAAATGATTTACCAGTGACACATTTTAGACTAGAGAGTAAGGGAATTAATATGTTCACACACATCACAATTTTCTGTCATGGTAATTTAATATTTTTTAGAAACTAAAGTGTTTTGTTCCATGTGATGTGTGGATGTTAAAGAGGAAAAGGGAAGTGGCAGCTAATGGGGATCCAAATAAACGAATAAAACTGCGCTAACCTTGTTGGAGAAATCCACATGTATAACCTCTGTATCAAAAGGTTATATTTCAATAATGAGAGACTAATAAAAAGTATAACAAGCTTTAATGATACAACAAATTAATTTTGGCGTATGACTCCATGATATGATGACGCTCTCCTGAGATGATGAGAGGGCGTCGTCAGTGAAGAATAGGATAGGAAATCCCCCATAGGGAATTCTTCAATCAGGAGTCATGACCGATGGTGGTGGTCAGGGGAGGAGGTGGGGCGAAAACAACTGCTTCAGCGATGATGATCAGCAACTGAGAATGACATGGCACATACACAGCACATAGCAAACAAAGTAAAACACGACGGACTCTGATATACTACGCTGATTAGGTGATTGGGATCAGCTGGAGAGGAATACCTTGGGCTGATTGGTTATTGCCACATGTGTGGTAAACTGAATGGGTGAGGAGACAGCATCAGAGAAAGGGGGCGAGCCTAACAATGAATGGGTTATACATCCTCAAAGAAAGGGGGCGTGCACTGTGATATGACGAACTGGGCATTGGCTGTTAAGTAGTCTACATTATTGAAAATAGTCCAAGACATCATATAATCAGACAATAGGACAAATAATAAGAATTTACATTATCAATTACTTTTCATGATGTGGCTGACAAATAACTTTTACAAGATTATATAACAATGGTATTGATCTGATGTGTTGTGATGTAATGTGATGTTATTAGACTCTTTGAGTTGGAAAATATTGTTGAACTTGACCAGGGAGCGACGATGGCGACGGAGAAGCTCTTGAAAACACTGGATGATTTGGGAGATGAAGAGTTCAAGAGATTCAAGTGGTTCCTGCAGCAGGCTGACAGCCTGGAGGGCTTCCCAGCCATCCCAAAGAGCCGGCTGGAGAATGCAGACAGGCAGGACACAGTCGATCAGATGGTGCAGACCCACAGCCAACACTCTCTGGAGGTGACCAGGAAGCTTCTAATGAAGATCAACAGGAGTGATCTAGAGAAGACTTTGTCAAACAGCAGCTCAGGACCCAAAGGTAGGATAAGTCATGGGGTTAAAAAAAAAACATGAACATGTGGAAAACAGAAATGACACAGATGAATTTATAATTAAAAACTGGTAACACTTTACTCAAATATCAGGTAACAAAAAGAAGATGAACAATGTGTTGTTTGTCTATTTGGTCTATATTTACAGATTATGTAACCCTACCCCTTTCTCTGAAATTAACCCCAACCCTAATGTAGTGTCAATCTAACAACAAAAAGTGCCACTTGAGGGAATTTGAAGACCTTTCCAACTCATGGTGATGCAAAAAGGGAGGTCCGCCATGGAATATGCATTTGATGTTATATTATTGCAAATATAAAAAAATACATACACCTACAAAAGGCCGGGTGCTAATGATGTAAAAACGAGCTTGTAACATTTACATACTAAACAAACAGACTATATTGAATGACAAGACCAAAACCACAGCCGACCACACACGGTTGTAAAACTTTGTGGCTTCCCAGTTGTTGATTCCCTCCAGCTGTGCACCTGTGACCCCTATGTAGAGTATTGTGAGGGTGATTACCTAGGTGCCCATGCCCTCTAGTGTGCAGGTGAATCAACTACAGCAATGTTGACACTTGACACCAATATCCATACCACACATGCACAGCATAGCAGACATCAAAATTGGTATTAACTCAAGCCTCTATAGACTTCACATAATCACTTTCTCTGCCTGTTTTATCCCCCCAACCATTTGTTTTTACTTCTGCTCGGCTGTCATTCAGACGGTAGATGTGTGAAGAGAGGCCTGAGAGTGTCTGTGTTTATTTTGAGTTTTATTTTATGCAGGAAAAAGGCTTGTTTGCACAAGTCTCATTGTGTTGTCATTGTATTACACTTGATCCCCATGGGTTCAGGTACAGGGTAATGCTGCTGACTTTATCTGCTTGTAGAGCATGCGTCATTTCATTTGCATATCATTTGACCTTTAAATCAGTCAAGAAAGAAAATTGCATTTAGTTCTGTGAAGCAGAATTGACTCCCATTCATGCTGACGGTTTTGAGCTCCATCAGACCCACAAGGCCTCAGATGGCAATCAACCCAGGATGAGCAGACCTCAGTCAACCTCTCTCTCTCTCTCTCTCTCTCTCTCTCTCTCTCTCTCTCTCTCTCTCTCTCAGCAGATGTCTGTGTTGTCGGGGAGACTTCAGAGAACAGAGGATCTTACTCCGTCTCCATTCAAGCTCAGTCTGCTCCTATTCCTCACCTTCCCGCTGACAGCAGTCAGATTGAAGGTAATGCTATTCTGTGACTTGTCCTGGTTGCCATGTTGGTCTGGTCACTGCCCATTTAGTGCGGCTGTTGTGAGGAAGGATTCAGCATTTGATTTAGTAACCAATGTTTACCAATGTTAATATGTAATTCTGTTAGACAGTGTTGACTCAGAGCATCAACCTTTAGCACACACAAAAATCACCAAGCATAAAATAGCTGTTACCTTCAAAAATATACATCTATAGTACTGTAAGTATACAGTTTGAGTATATAATACATTAGTTTGAGTATACAACTCATTTAGTTGTAGTTTTTCTTTATTAATATAATTTTTGCTCTACATAGATCTGCTGGTGAGAACAACAGAGTCTCAACAGAGTACCATCACATGGTACCAACAAAAGGAACAATCGCACCTCCAGGACAGTTTTATGTGTGCAGAAGAAGGATGGTTAGACAGGGAAGATAAGAAACATCTGGATGATATCTACACAGAGCTCTACATCACAGATGGGCGTATCATACACATCAACAGCCAGCATGAGGTCAGGCAGATTGAGATGGCATCAAGAAAGTCAGCAGAAAGCGAGAAAACGATCAAACCCAGTGACATCTTCAAACACCCCTCTGGGAAATACACACCCATAAGAACAGTGTTGACCAATGGGATTGCAGGAATCGGGAAGACGTTCCTTGTGCACAAGTTCATCCTGGACTGGACTGAAAGAAGAGCCAATCAAGATGTTCATCTCATATTCCCCTTCACTTTCCGCCAGCTGAATTTACGGAAGGGAGAAAGCTTTCGTTTTGCAGAACTAATTCACGAATGTATCTGGGAAACCAAAGACATCAAGGAGGAAACTCTTAATGAAATCTTCACAGAACTACAGACGTCAGGAAACTCCAATTTTGACAAAAGTAATTTCAAACTCCTGTTTGTGTTGGACGGTCTGGATGAGAGCCGCCTTCAATTAGACTTCAAAGCCAATGAAAAGTGCTCTATCGATGTGACACAGTCAACCAGAGTAGAAGTACTGCTGACAAACCTCATCAAGGGGAAACTGCTTCCCGCTGCTCGTCTCTGGATCACCACACGACCTGCAGCAGCCAATCAGATCCCACCTGAGTGTGTTGACATGGTGACAGAGGTGAGAGGCTTCACTGACGCACAGAAGGAAGAGTACTTCAGGAAGAGATGCAGTGATAAGGAGCAGGCCAGCAGAATCATCTCCCACATCAAGACTTCACGAAGCCTCCACATCATGTGCCACATCCCAGTCTTCTGTTGGATCACTGCTACAGTTCTGGAGGATTTGTTGAAAACCAGCGAGAGAGAAAACCTACCCAAGACCCTGACTGAGATGTACACCAAATTCCTGGTGTTTCAGATTGAACAGACCAAAGAGAAGTATGGCCCAGAAAACTGCATTCAGTACATTCAGTTACTTGCAAAACTGGCTTTTCACCAGCTGGATGAAGGGAACCTGATCTTCTATGAGAAGGACCTAAGAAAAAGTGGCATTAAATTCAGTGAAGCCTCAGTCTACTCAGGAGTGTTCACACAGATCTTTAAAGAGCAGGACCGGCCGAAGAAGGACAAAGACAAGAACAAGATGTTCAGCTTTGTCCATCTGAGCATTCAGGAGTTTCTGGCCGCTGTTCATGTGGTCATGTCACTCATTAACAGCAACAAGAATGTAATGTCTAAGCCACGTCTGACATTAAAAAATCTGCAGATGTTTTTCAGCAAAACATCTGCAACAGAGGTCCACAGGATTGCTGTTGACAAAGCCTTACAGAGTCCGAATGGACACCTGGACTTGTTCCTTCGCTTCCTCCTGGGTCTTTCACTGGAGACCAATCAGGATCTCCTAGAAGACCTGCTGACACAGACAGGAAGTAGCTCACAGAGCAATGAGGAAACAGTCCAGTACATCAAGGAGAAGATCAGGGAGAATCCGTCTCCAGATAGAAGCATCAATCTGTTCCACTGTCTGAATGAGCTGAATGACTGTTCTCTCGTGGAGGAGATCCAACAGTACATGAGGTCAGGAAGTCTCTCCACAGACAAACTCTCCCCTGCTCAATGGTCGGCTCTGGTCTTCATCTTACTGTCATCAGAAAATGAACAGAATGTGTTTGACCTGAAGAAATACTCCGCTTCAGATGAGGCTCTTCTGAGGCTGCTCCCAGTGATCAAAGCCTCTAATAAAGCTCTGTAGGTGAAAAGATACCTGATATATTAACTGTATTAAAATGTGATATGAGTACAAAATGGAAAACATTTTAAATTGGTTTGTCTTCATCAGGCTGAGTGGCTGTAAACTGTCAGAGAGAAGCTGTGAAGCTCTGACCTCAGTTCTCAGCTCCCAGTCATCTGGTCTGAGAGAACTGGACCTGAGTAACAATTGCCTGCAGGATTCAGGAGTGAAGATGCTCTCTGATGGACTGGAGAGTCCACACTGTGGACTGGAGACTCTTAGGTAAGATGAAGTTATGATGCTTTTGTCTAACAATATGTTGTAACTATAACATTGTCTGCCATTCTATGATGGATTTGTGTGTGTGTGTGTGTGTGTGTGTGTGTGTGTGTGTGTGTGTGTGTGTGTGTGTGTGTGTGTGTGTGTGTGTGTGTGTTCATTCTCACTGTCAACTTGTCAAGTATTGACATTTGGTCAGAAGTGACAGGACCCCACTTGGCATCACTTTTTAATGGGGATTAGACTGACTCTGGGTGGGAAAGGGGTTATTGCTGATGGCATCGGAACCTTGATCAGCCAATGGGCTAAATGCTAAATGCAAAAGTGGGTTCTAACC
>NC_139645.1:10845424-10850424 GCF_964638095.1 Poromitra crassiceps | reverse complement strand
AGCAGATACTTCACTCTAGCTTTATAAATGAGCCTGCGAGAGCCTCTGAAAGACAATATGGGCCGAGGAAGTGTCTTGCAAAAAGGGCACTTATCAGTCAAAGGCCAAAAGGGCAGGGGCTTGGACACCACCTGGGGTCTATCTGTGCAGGTCCCTGAAAATCACATTATCACACCTAACATCAGAGCAGAATAGTGATTATCTAACACAAATCTCATTTTAAACAGGAAGAACACAGAGCTTGGTTCTTTTCCAGAAAACACTTGTGTAGAAAAACTGGAAACATTTATTCTCAGTAATAAACAATAAAGTATATCAAAGGAAGAAAACGTAAAGCAACTGTGTGTGTGTGTGTGTGTGTGTGTGTGTGTGTGTGTGTGTGTGTGTGTGTGTGTGTGTGTGTGTGTGTGTGTGTGTGTGTGTGTGTGTGTGTGTGTGTGTATGAATGTGTGTGCAGGCTGTCAGGCTGTCTGATCACAGAGGAAGGATGTGCTTCTCTGGCCTCAGCTCTGAGCTCCAACCCCTCTCATCTGAGAGAGTTGGACCTGAGCTACAATCATCCAGGAGACTTAGGAGTGAGGCTGCTCTCTGCTGGGCTGGAGGATCCACACTGGAGACTGGACTCTCTCAGGTATGGAGACGAGGCAACATCTGCTAGAAGGCTGAGAGTCGCACACATTTTCTCTGACAGACTGAGAAGATGAGGATGTCTAACAGCAATGACTGATGCTGTATGGAAACTCATTCTTTGTTTGTTCCCCAGTGTGGACCATGGTGGAGTGCAGAGGTTGAAACCAGGTGTGAAGAAATGTAAGTGTGTAGTTAGTTTGATTCTTGAAAACAAAGCAAGACACATTCTATTTAGATAGAGACCATTCCCACAGCAGTATGTGGCATCCGCATTGATTCACATCCTACTGTGAATGAAGGTGATGACATAATGTGGGACTTTCTAAAAGGCGTGTGAACATGGCTAACCCTAATGAGGCAACAAAAAAATGATGGAATTTAATTAATTTAATAATAATAATTTAATAACTTAATTCTGCCTTAGTTTTAAGTCATATAAGTCTGTTAATAAATTGTAAAATATTGATCTCTTCATAGGTTATTATATACAGTATGTGTGTATGTATTATAATTAGGCTATGTATTTAGTAATTAATGTATAACCCATTCATGTTATCATTAGTCTCTTTTCATCATATTTTCCGAATTGTTCAACCTCATGTAAGCGACATCAGAGGTTGGTTGCCTCTTCTTGTAATCTAAATAAATAAATTAAGATATAATTACTCACAAAAATGAACCTGTGCAATAATTAACAGACTTATTAATAGGTTAGGTTCAGATGTTGCCCCTTTCGGAACTGCTAACATAGCTTACGCTACTACGCAGTCCCTTATTAGTACACCGCCGATGTAGCCTAAACAGGTCGCTCCGTCTGCAAAATTGTTCTAACTACTCGATAAAGTTTCGCAAATGAAATTTCAAATGTACTTACGGGTACTTAAGGGTTGTGTGAACCTCCGCGGATGATGTAGAAACACTAGCGCCACTAATAAACATGTTTAATCCCTCACTGAACCCCAGGTCTAATTTCTTCAAAATGAATCAGCTAGAAACACTCGTCTTCTTCTGCGCTGCTGTCATGGGTGGTGCGCAAAGCAACCATAGCGCTCGCTATCACTTCCGGCCCCTGGCGGCCGGAAGTGGCACTTTTGTAGTCTTTTGTAGTTTTTTGTAAGGTATCGGACTAGTGCCATGGCACCGGAAAATAGGGGAAGCTATTAACAGAATTACTGTAATAATCACATGGCTGGCTGTATGTTACTTTTTTTTTATAGCTAAATTATCGCTGGAAGATAAACAATGGAAAATAGGGGAAGCTATTAACAAAATTACTGTAATAATCACATGGCTGGCTGTATGTTCCTTTTTTTTTAATAGCTGAATTGGAGACATGTACTACCGGCCCCACAATATTTTTAAAATACATTAATAGAAACACATGACATTAAAAACATTGGCAAAGTCATGACAGATTGTAGAGTTTAGTTACTTTACAACAATATTATTCAAGTAGTACTTCAAAGTAATCATCAGTAGGGAAATAGTAGTAAAAATCAGGCTTATTACCTTGTCCATTAAATTTCCAAAAAGACCAAAGCAGGCACTTTTCCCATATCCAGTTGGCAGGACAGCAAATACATTTTTGCGGTATACCAATGCTTTTAAAATTGCCTTTTGTTCCACTTTTAATGGAAAAGGTGACACCTCTTCAATTAACCTGTCGACATCCATTCTCACGTGGTGAGGGCTTCTGACTTCATGTGTAATGTGATTGATATAGCGGTTCCGACCGCCAGGGGCCGGAAGTGATAGCGACCGCTATGTTTTTTTTTTTATTTTATTTTTTTAACCATTGACTTTTAATTTACAACTGTAAGGCAATCATCACAAGTGTATACAACTTCGACAAGCATGAACAGACACAAGGCAGCACATTCACACATAATACAGGACAGACGGGGGGAAACACGAAAAAAAACAAAAAATAAAAACAATTTAAAATAAATAAAACATAAGATGGCTAGAGACTTGTTAAAGATAAATAGAGGTCTTTGGTAAAATTCGATTTAATAAATTTCAGGGACTTCATGTAGAGTTGGGTTTCATTAAAGTAGCAGGTAAAGATGGGTGGAGTTTTGATATATTTGCCCTTATGAATAAAGAATTTAGCTAAGATTAGTAACACATTGATCATTAGGTCCAATTTTTTGTCTTCTAATATTACACCAAAAACAATACTATTATAATCAAGAACAGGCATTACTGTGTTTTTTCCATGTAACCAATCGATGAATTATTTCCAGAACAGTTGGGTGTGAGAACATGAAACAAAAAGATGCTCAGTTGTTTCAATATCACCTTTACAGAATATACACTCATTGCTCTCAAATCCAAATCTTAATCTTCAAAATTCACTGGAAGGGTAGAAGTCATTCATTATTTTGTAGTGAATTTCTTTTGTTTTGGGTGGAACTGGATATTTGAAGAATTTTGTTCTCAATCTACATACTGCTGGTTTGTCAAAAATATTCAAAATATTATTTCTACAAGAACGGGCAGTGTATAAATCATTTGTTAGAATAGACCTTGTGAATTGGTTTGAGCACCTTTTATCAAGAAAATGTATTCCATTGATAAAAAGAGTGCTGAGATGAGAACACAACAGAATCTAGCTGTGGCCGGACTGGATAATGATTTAAGCGATGTTCTGTTGAATCCTTTCGTTTTTATTTTAATTTGTTCTTTGCAATTGCTGCATGTATGCTCCGACATCGCGAACACGAAGCCTGCCTGCGCTTCCAAAACTCTTCTGCGCGCATCTTACAAAAAACTACAAAAGACTACAAAAGTGCCACTTCCGGCCGCCAGGGGCCGGAAGTGATAGCGAGCGCTATGGTTGCTTTGCGCACCACCCATGACAGCAGCGCAGAAGAAGACGAGTGTTTCTAGCTGATTCATTTTGAAGAAATTAGACCTGGGGTTCAGTGAGGGATTAAACATGTTTATTAGTGGCGCTAGTGTTTCTACATCATCCGCGGAGGTTCACACAACCCTTAAGTACCCGTAAGTACATTTGAAATTTCATTTGCGAAACTTTATCGAGTAGTTAGAACAATTTTGCAGACGGAGCGACCTGTTTAGGCTACATCGGCGGTGTACTAATAAGGGACTGCGTAGTAGCGTAAGCTATGTTAGCAGTTCCGAAAGGGGCAAGGTTCAGATGTATATTACATGAGAAGCTGCTGTATTGAGTCTTGTTCCCTCCATCAGATGCCTGTGAACTCACACTGGACCCAAACACAGCACACAGAAACCTCTTCCTGTTTGAAGACAACAAAGAGGTGACGAGGGTGACAGAGGAGCAGCCACATCCTGATCATCCAGAGAGATTTGACGGCTTGTGTCAGCTGCTGTGTAGAAATGGTCTGACTGGTCGCTGTTACTGGGAGGTTGAGTGGGACGGAAGGGTTTATATAGGAGTGACCTACAGAGGAATCGGCAGGAGAGGAGCAGGTCCTGACTGCAGGCTTGGAGGGAATGAAAAGTCCTGGAGCCTGATCTGCTCTGATGATCGTTACACTGCCTGGCACAATAACAGAACAACAGACATACCTTCACTCTCCTCTTCCTCCTCTGACAGAGTAGCAGTGTATCTGGACTGGCCTGCTGGCTCTCTGTCCTTCTACAGAGTTTCCTCTGACACACTGATCCACATCCACACCTTTCACTCCACATTCACTGAACCACTCTATCCTGGATTTAGGTTCTGGTCTGGACCTCGGTCCTCAGTGTCTCTTGTCAGATAGAGTCCTGTGAGTCTGATTCGAACCCAAGACTTTGAGATTTGAGAGATGGGCAGGGTGGAAGAGAAACACAGCAGTCAGGACAACAGCTGTCACAGAGATTTATTGTCCTTTGATAAAAAGTATTGAAATGAACACAGTACATAAAGTGACAAGAGGCCAAACAACAGGCCTTCCTTCTTAACAAGGCCACAGGAACAACATACACTAGGAGCAGTCTGTTCAACTACAGCGCTCATCTTCTCCCCAACCCAAGTAACACACACACGCGCGCCCGCACACACATACACACACACACACAGACACCACAAAACCTCCCGAAATCAGTCTGGGAGCAGTTAATAAAAATGCAAAAATACACTACACGAGAAAACATGGATATCTACTAAACAATGTGTAGAGCGAGCACACGCGCACACACACTGCAGATGTAGATACAGGATCAGCTCTCCCTACAGGATCGGCTCGTCATACCGGACGTTCTCGGCTCAGGGTCCACAACTACAGGTGAAGTTAAACTCTCACAACATTTATTTTCAAAAAGTAAGGCTCATGTTTACGAGAAATGGTCCTGTAACACTTGAATCATGATCATTGAATGTTTGCATGATTCGTATTTTGAAT
>NC_139645.1:10837924-10840424 GCF_964638095.1 Poromitra crassiceps | reverse complement strand
AAAGTGTTACCGGAATTTTTAATTGGATATGGAGTGAGAAGCGGGTGTTGTGGCTGCAGCAGGTAGGGGGGCGTGTCAGGCCGAGAAGGATCTTGTAAATGAGACTGAGCCATGATGACAAAAGGAGAGGGAAGGAAAGAGGAAAGGAGGCCATCATGAGTTATTGAGGTATTTCTGAACAGGAAGTGGTTTGTCTGCTTTGTGCTGAGCGGACGTACGTTGCCTCGATGACGACGCCGACGCCGGCCGGCTGCAGCGCCTCGGTGATGGCCACGGCGATCTGTTTGGTCAGCCGCTCCTGAACTGTGAAGCAGAGAGACGACAAACATGAAGCAACTGACACAGCAGAGGTCAAGGCAACAGACTGAACACAGTGCAGAGGTCAATACAACAGAGTGAACACAGTGCAGAGGTCAAGGCAACAGACTGAACACAGTGCAGAGGTCAAGGCAACAGACTGAACACAGTGCAGAGGTCAAGGCAACAGACTGAACACAGTGCAGAGGTCAAGACAACAGACTGAACACAGTGCAGGCCAAAAGCTTCATTTGGACTAAATACTTTTTTTTTTTTATCTTTTACAGCAACAGTATTCCTCTGTACCTTGTAGCCGGCGGCTGTAGATTTCAACGATCCTGTTGAGGAGAGGAGAGAGAAACGTCTCATTAAAAAGCCTCTTTATTGCAAATATAGTGCGAGACGACAAGGAGGAATCAGCAGTTCAACACAGACAGACAAGACAGAGACAGAAAATAAGACAATAGTTCCTGACTTTTAGCCTCTCTCCCCGACACAGTCTCAGAATTTGGCGAAATGCAGATTTACATGTTGTGGTCGGGAATAATATGAAGATTACATTTTCAACGCACTATTGTCGCAGCTTCGTGCCCTACCTTCGGCTTGGTCAGGCGTCTACAGAGGCACAATTGGCCGTGTCTGCGGGTGGGAAGCCGGATTAAGGGTGTGTGTCCTGGTCGCTGCACTAGTGCCTCCTCTGGTCGGTCAGGGGGGAGGGGAACTGGGAGGAATAGCGTGATCCTCCCACGCGCTACTAACCTTGCTTGCAAGATGGATAACCTCGCGAGATCAAAAGAGATTATCTCGACGTAATCCATCTTGTCATGCACAGGCAGTTAAGATGATTGGCCGAACCATGGCCGGCTCGACGAATCAGCGGCAGCCTTAGGCGGGCTTTCTGTGTGACGCACATGGTCTTTGTAGTTCTTTTCACTCGTCAACATGGCTGCCGCCGCGGAAGTGACAGGCAGACTGAATGAAATTGAATGTAACGTTCCCAATTCTATGTATTAAATTCTAAAAAACGACCCTCAACATTTGGGAAGGCTAAGCCACACAACTAGTTCGTTATAATCGAACGTCATGCTTTGAAGGCAACTTTACGACGATGAGGACGGTGAGGACTCAATCACTCTTACATGCACAGGCCATGCACCTTCCTCCGGTCGCAAACGTGACGTCAGAGGCATGGCGATCTGATTGGTTGAAGTTAACACGCACTAGCGGTGATAGACAGATGGGTCATCCAATCACCTGCCAAGTAGCTTGGAAAAAGTGCCCGCCTCCGTCAGCGGGTCGGGTTACTGCATTCCCAGATCGACTGGTTTAGTGAAATGTAATGTGGAGCTAAACCGTCCATCTGGCAGCGTCAGGTTAACGCGCTACGCCCTGCCGGTGAAACTCCTCACTTTCAGGTGAAGAGAAGCAGCTGGAGACTGTATCGGAGGAAGCATGGTGCTAGTCTACCGCTCTCCCCAGATCGGCAGAGGGGGTCGAGTAGCGACCGGGGCAGCAGGGGGAATTGGCCAAGTACAATCGGGGAGAAAATGCTTTGTTGCTATGGAAACAGATTTCTCTCACGTTACTGAAGACGTCGAGTTCACCAGGCTGCAACACATTAACCTAACGTTTCCATGTAGTCTGTGTGGGCTCATGTGACCGTCCACTGGCTCCACGCGCCGGGCCGCCCCCTCCGACCCGCTGATCTTCTCTGAGCTCAGCCACGTAACCCGTCCAGCTCCAGGGAAATGTCACGGGTGCCAAACGACCACGGGGGAAATTATGGGATGTATCTACTTAAAGGGAAAGAGGGCCTCCATTTTGGGGACAAAGAGTTGCTTCAAAGACAGCCGATCTTTTTGTAGGGAAAAGACATTTTCAAATGGACGCTGATAGTCTTCGCTTCAGTCAATCACCTGATGGGACTTTGTTTGGTAAGGTGTGTGTGTGTGTGTGTGTGTGTGTGTGTGTGTGTGTGTGTGTGTGTGTGTGTGTGTGTGTGTGTGTGTGTGTGCGTGTGTGTGTGTGTGTGAGAGAGAGAGAGAGAGAGAGAGAGAGAGAGAGATAGAGCGTGTGTGTGTGTGTGTGTGTGTGTGTGTGTGTGTGTGTGTGTGTGTGTGTGTGTGTGTGTGTGTGTGTGTGTGTGTGTGGTGTAATTATCATGAAAGCAGATTTATCTTCTTCCTGTCTAAGGCCGGTTACA
>NC_139645.1:10824482-10826982 GCF_964638095.1 Poromitra crassiceps | reverse complement strand
CATGCCAGTGATTGACCATGCTAGCAACACCGAACAGCTTCAGCTCCATGTCATGAGAATAGCAGTATCATACACAGGATATCTCAACCCAGGCCAAGTTGCAGTGGGTGGATCTGATCAGCCCCTTTATGCCATCAAGAAGATGATACAGTGGGCCATGGGGGAAGAGTTTTCTCATTCATACTTCGCTTTCATGGGTGGGCTGCACCTTGAGAAGGTTTCTCTGGTCTGTGTTGGCCAGTTGATAAAAGGAACTGGCTTGGATACCGTCTTAACTTCAGCTAATCTGAACATCACTGGTCTGACAACTGCTGTATGTGATGTGAATTCCATAAAGAAGGCTAGATACTGCATTCAAATCCTGGCTGTGGTCCTGGCCAAGAAGAGAGACGAGGCATTCCAGGCAAAACATCTAGAGGACAACAGTTTGATTTGGAGCAATTGGGTGGCCAATGAAAACAGTCCCATGTTTCACTACTGGACCAATGTCCTTGAAGCAATCAAGAAAGTTCTTATCTTCATCAGATCCTTCCGGGAGGCCAACTTCACCATGATGATCAGTGCACTTGAGCAGCTCATTCCTCTTTTCTTTGCACTTGATCATACACACTATGCCAGATGGGCATCAGTGTTTCTTCAGGATCTCAAAGAGCTCAAATGGAAACACCCAGAGTTGTTCAAGGAATTTCTATCAGGCTCTTTCGCAGTAAACACCAGAGGTAACCCATTTTCGAAGATTGCATGTGATCAAAAGCAGGAGCATAATATAAAGGTCATCAAGTCTGGCACTGGATACGTCGATATCATCAATCGGGAAGATCAGGAATTCTTCAGGAAACTAGAACTTGCCCTACCCGAAATCCAGTGCTACCTCGCCGAGGTCGAAGGTCAAGATCTAGCACACGGGCACAAAGAAATGCTGGACTCCTTCAAGGAAACATTTTCAAGCCACATACTCAAGGTGTACCAGGGGATCCTTACCAACCCATTCAACCAAGCTCAGTTCATGAGGTTGAACTCATCCATTCCCTTCCCAGATGTCATAACTAAAGATGCCAGCCTTGTTTTTACAGTTGGAAAAACACAGCATGACCAGTTTGTGCAGGAGCGATTTGTATATGCTCAGAAGGATGTCCATGCGAACATCTCACGAAATGCCCTGAAACTTCCAAGTTCAGGTGCAAAAGTCCAGCTTGCAAGCCCTGCAATAAAGCCACCTAAAGGAACCTTTGCAAAGCTGAAGGAGGCCTGCAGATCGAGAGAAGAAGAGACAAGGAGGCTCTTTGGTGGTGAATTCACGGGTAAATCTAGTTGATATAATTTCAAAGTTATTCAATATTCATTTTATAAGTGAATTGATTTGAGAGTACTAATTTAATTTTGGTTAAACTATTCATTTCAAATACAGGTTTACCAGAAGCCCTGTCAACAAAGGATGGAGACATTTATCACAGCCAAAAGTCTCAAATCCTGAAGGACATCGGAGTACAAGTTCAATCTACAGCCTCAGAAGGACTTGTGATAGATCTATCTGTGCAAGTACGAATCCTGGCAAAGTCTCTCACCAAAGGCATGACATTTCGGGACTTTGTCATCAAGGTGTTGAACAGCATTGCCAAGATTGGTCATGAGAAGGGAGCCAATCGTATTGACATTGTGGCTGACCTCTACCAGACTATGAGCATTAAGACTGCGACTAGGAAGAATCGGGGGTCAGCAGGTAGTTCACAGATGGCCTTTAGCGAGAATGACACCGTGCCCGAATCTAAGCAATTCTTTGAAGCTTTTCTGTCTAATCAAGACAACAAGGTAGCCCTGAACTTAATGTTCGCCAAGATTGCTAAGGAACAGGCATGGAACTGGAGCAAGGAATTCTGCATTACCTACGACAGGAAGATCCTTGCAAACTTTGGCGAAGATTTTGAGATCCAGCTTTATGACCGCATAGAAATGCTTGAGGAGGCTGACAACCGCATCGTTGTCCATGTGATGGACATGCTAAACAAGGGGATCAAGTCAGTTACAGTTCGAACAGTCGACTCTGATGTAGTTGTCATCCTGCTAGGGTTCACTACAAAGTTCCTGTCAGTATGTTGTGACTTGCAACTTATCGTCGACTTTGCCGTTCCGGACAAACGCAAGTTCTACTCAATCACAGAAGCACACAAGAAGCTTGGTGGAGATGTGGCTGATGCCATGCCTGTGTTCCATTCTTTCAGTGGCTGTGATTCTGTGAGTGCCTTCTTTGGCCACTCAAAGAATGCTCAATTCAAAGCCTGGATGAACCACAGTAAGTTGACAGAGCTCACTGCTGCATTGAGAGGACTAAGTTGCTGCCCTGATATCGAGACAGTTAAGAACAGCATGGAAGTTATTGAGCCCTGGGTAATGAGCTGGTACAACAAGGCTGGACTGTACGACTGTGCAAGTATAGATGGACTCAGATTCCAGCTGTTCAAGCACTCGGTTAAAGATGAGCTGCGAGACCTGCCCCCAAGTA
>NC_139645.1:10774482-10819482 GCF_964638095.1 Poromitra crassiceps | reverse complement strand
AGAAAATGAACGCTTATTTTCTGGCTTTTCCGACGATCGATTTTGGTGATGCTACGTATTTATAGGTTTGCCTCATCGTCGTCCACCTTGTTCAAACCCCCATATCACCCAGCCCATGATGTCACTAATTATAGCTTTAGGAGGACCCATCATGGTACCTTATACCGCATGGTAGGATGGTCAAACCTCACTGTGCATAGGCTCCAACACTGGTATTTTAGTCTATAAGATTATTTCAGGCAAATTACCTATTTACTTAAGCCAGATTTGTTTTTTAATCTTTGCAAAGCAGTCATAATCTTAGGTCACACAAATGGCTTCAGATTAAAGTGCCTTCTATCCGAACAGTGGTTGGTAAAACAAGCCTGTTCGACTATAATAGGACAAATCAGTGTGACATCACAACAACAGAAAAGTACTTCTGGGTACCACTGCAACAGAAACTAGTGTGAAATATGCTGAAAAGCTGTGCCAAACAAACGTTAATATCTCAAAAACTAGACATCACATCGGTTATATTTTGACATTATTGTGAGTGAAAGCAGAAGTAGTTCAAGGGTCTGATGTAAAGTTGTGCAAACTGTCGCAGTTGAGACTTGTGTCAGTCTTGTGTCAGTCTCAACGTGACGTCCTAGTTGAATAAATCTCATAGAAACATCTGGGTTCACCTGCATTCAGCCTCATGTCCAGCGGCTGGACTCTGCAGCAGATCATAAAGCGCAGTCCATCCCCTCCCCCCTCACTGGCCCCTCAATGCCTTTCTTTCACTCATTCAAACGCATTCCTTCCCATACATTACAGCTTCACAGTCCACAACAAGCCGCTAAAGCCCTAAACTGCCTCCAGATGGAGGTGGGAGGGGCCAGTCCAGCGTGCCTCAGTGGGGAGAAGCCGGCCCAGATGGACCCTCTCACCTCGACCCATTGCCGGTCGCACCGCACAAATGAACCACAAGGAGGTGTCTCCGTAGGGGGAGCAACAAATAAAATGGTTATTATGACACCGCCCGTCATTTGTGAGCAGATATTGTGTTCGGCCACAGCTATGCCATTTTACGTACGATCGTGCTGAATCTTTCGTGAAGTGTAAAGAGCACCCCCTGCAAGGTGACCTAACGGAGCTGGATTTTTGAGTTAGGTAATTAGGGCCGACTAAATGTCCAAAAATGACTAATTAGTGGCCAAAATGAGTCAACACAGGGTCAGCACCACGGAGAGCTCCAGAGTGGAGGAGCACACCTGCGCAGAGCATGGGGCGGAGTGGGAATGCCAGGGAAGTGGACTATGAAAACCCTCTGGGGAGAGAGAGAGAAGAGGCTGCATGCCAACTCTGTGAGCAAGGCCTGACTAAATGGCCAGTGAGTGTGTGCTCCAACGTGTATGAGCGCTATTAAGAATGCAAAGTCTCTGTGTGAGTGTGTGAGTGAGTCAGTCAGTGAGTGAGTAAGTGAGTGAGTCAGTGAGTGAGTGAGTGAGTGAGTGAGTCAGTCAGTCAGTCAGTCAGTCAGTGTGTGTGTGTGTGTGTGTGTATGTGTGTGTGTACGGGGGGGGGGTGGCGGGGGGGGGGGGGTGTTATATACATGGGGTAGGTACTACTAGCCTGGGTAAACCCATCCCCCACGTGACCTGCTCTCAGACCTGTTCTCAGTCACTATGTGACTGGGAACTGAGAGAGCAGGTCACGTGGTGGCTGGGTTTACCTAGGCTAAGGTACTACAGGTTGTTGCACAGGGATGTTCCTGTCCCTGGCTTTGAGTGTTCAAACAGGTAAAGTGTTCCAAGTGGTAATAAAGTGGCCAGTTATATCTAAAGTTAATAGTTAAACTGAAGGGTGTTGTAGAAAAACTCTTGCATTGGGTTGATTTTTACACAAGTGAACTAAATCAGGGTTTCTCAACTGGTGGGTCGGGACAAAAAATTCCAAACATCCCCAAATGTTGTCTCGACTTGTTTTAGTGAAAGAATTCAGATTCTTGAAACTTGAGCATCACCAGTCTGCCTTATTGGGTTTTTATCCAGTGTTGCCATTTTGTTCCACTTTTGTTTATTTCATGTTTTTTAACAGTGCATGAAGGCATTGTGTATTACTGCACTATTTTTTGTCAAATAAATTTGAGTGGTATAAAAAAAATCCGAAAGTTGGGTCGCGACCTAATGACTAAGGAAAAATGTGGGTCCTGAGAGTAGACCAGTTGAGAACCACTGAACTAAATGAACACTGACTATTTTGATGTTTATGATTTCATTGTCTGGGATTTAATTAAAAATAAAGGATATAAGACAAACGGGGTCTATTTTTATTCTGACAAGCAGGCCCTCCAGTGGGAATCTGAAACAGTATTATGCCTAAAGTGTGTGCATCTGCAGGGATAATAGCTCCAAGTGGAGAGCGTGTTTCCTGGACCAGTTATAGCCTACATCCTACAGTACACTGTCAATTACCTCTGTCAATGCTCTGTCACAGGTGGACTAGGAAGTCCAAAGGCACACGAACCAACAATATCAACTATTCATGTTTTTCTCCCCTTAAAAACCTCACAATAGGCTTACAATTAGCATTAAGGGTGTAATGATATATTGATCAATATGTGCATGCTCATGTTCATCAAGGGCTCTTTAATTAAGTTACCTGATTTAAAAAAAAACGTGCACGATACACATGAGAAATGTGGCACTTTATAGTGAACAGGAGGTCTGTTTTTTTTTTTTATGTCTGGAAGAACTCAGAAATAATCAAAATCATATTTTAGTTGTTATTTTGTGAGTCAGGGGCGGATTCTCATGAGGACAGGCCGTGGACACAAACTCACCATGACCCCTACCTGCCTGCACACACGCAACCAATCAGTAGGCCTACAAGCTGTCAAGCACAGACAGTGTTTGTTTGCCCTCCACAAGCGCACAGAGTTAAATCACTGCCATTGTAGGCACAGTATAATTATAATAGGAGTCAAAACACACCTTCATTTAAATAAAACCACCACCAACAAATTGTGAAAGAATACATAAATGAACATGTAGTATAGCCTACCCTACAGACTGTCTACAGAGCCAGAGCTGCCACACAAAACTTTTAGTGAAAAATATCCCATCTACATTATGAAGAGTGATGACAACTGTAGTCTCTAGGACAACATGTCTCTATGATGTCTCTATGATGTGATTCACATGGGGCCGGATACCAGGCTAACCTATATAGGCCTACATAAACCAGAAACCACTGCGCCTTATTTGAGGAGAAGGATCGCCATAGACCCTTTTCACGGGGGCCATTTTGTGTCGAAAAAGGCAGGGTAAACAGGTGCAAGCAAAACACTAATGAGGCGGTTTCCAACTTCCAATCGTGGAAGGGTCTATTGGCTCCAGGGCCCTGGGCACGTGACATGCCCACTTTGCCCATGTTGTGAGTTGATATAAATGTAATCGAGTGTGTTAAATGGGCATAAATAGCCTATGATCTCAAATCGCAGGCCTCTGAATTGAATCAAATCGAAATCGTATCACGGCAGATCAGTGGTGTAGTGGAGGGTAGACGCAGGTAGACAGAGTCTACCCACTTATTTTTCAATCGGCATTGAGTCTACCCACTTCTAAATCCCCCTGACGCGGATCCATTCAAGTAGTGTGCTGCAGTCCCCCCCCCCCCCCCCCCCTCATTTCTTCCTAAAGCAATGGCCCGCCCTACTCTGCCTCGATTGGCTAGTAGTACTGGGGCCCTGCGTTGGTTTGTTGGGTAAGCCAATCAGAGGCAGAGTAGGGCGGGTCCTTTCCTTTACCTTCCTAGGATAAAAATGTCGGCTCACTCTCCTGCAGCCTACCTGCCTGCCTGACCTGAGATGAGAAGATGAAGCGAAGGCGAGGTACTAAAGCTACACAAAGTACTGCTATTGTCATTGCAGTACTTTGCTAATATGGCATTTTAAAAAATCAGTTTGCTGCATGCCGACAGTACCAGGTGAATGTTTATTATAAAATAAACACCTCTGTCTGACTGAAACAACAACATACTGCCTCATTGTGAAATGAATATGATCTTGTATTCATGCATTAGGCCTGTGTATGAACTGTGTAAGAACAGTCATATTTTGCAAACTGTCCCTTGACAAATGTTTTACATGTCACAGTTTAACGCAAAGCTTTGCTGGACAGGCTGCTTAAAAAACACACTCAGTGTTGGGCAAGTTACTCAGGAAGTGTAATTAGTTACTTATAAGGGATTACTCCTTTAGAAAGTAACGAAATTACTTAACTTATTACTTGGTTTCAAAAGTAATTTGTTACATTACTCGTTACTTTACTATAATTACTTTCGCTACGCCAGTTCTGAAAAGGTGACATAGCCTACAACCTGATTAACCAGCTCCTTTTACAACTGAATCCAACCTCACAGCAGGAGTCAACATGCCAAACTGCAGACTTTGTATTTATTTGCCTACCTAGTGCAAAAAAACAAATTGTCTTCTGGCAACACAGAAGCCCACACATAGCCTAAGTGTTTTAGCACTGTACCAGTGCTGGAGAATGTAATGCAGTAACTTGAAGTTACTTGGATTAGTAACTGTAATATAATTACTTTTTGAAAATGGTAGTCCCTTACATTACTAGTTACTGGTAAAAGTAATAAATTACAGTAACTAAGTGACTGTAACTAAGTTACTGCCCAACACTGTACCCACTTCTCCAGGGACCACTACACCACTGTGGCAGATGTATCCACAAATATCGTATCATTGTCCAAATAATACTATAAATGCGGAATTCTATCATAAAGATTATTCCCAGCCTAAGTGTGTTGTCGTGAATATCGGTGCTTTCTCTGATGACAGACAGGCTGCTGGCTGAGTATCTGCCCACTTGTGGATCACATTCACAGCAGGACAAATCCCGACAGCCTCTCTCTCTCTCTGAGCGGCTTTGTGGATTTAAACTCACCGATGATTTTCTCCTGGTAGCCCTTGGTGAAGAACTGCATGGCGGTGGCGGCCCTCCAGGGGGTCTTGAGGAGCCCCTGGCGCTGCGGGTCCTCCCCCAGCCCCCTCAGGATGGTGCCGTACGCCGCCACCAGCGCCGGGAGGCTCATCTCGTTGTCCTCCACGCTGCGGGTGCGCTCCTCTCGCCAGCTGCTGCTCTGCATCACGGACCCCCCCGAGGCGCCAGCAGCAGCGGCCGGCGTGTGTGCGTGGGACCCGGTGGAGACCCCGGCGGACCCGACCACCGCTCCAAAGTGTCCGTTCAACACGTCCCCGGACCCGGACTCTTTCGTCTCGTTCGGGCCGTACTGACTCTGTTTGGAGTGCTCCATCATAACACAGAGTTCTGTCTGTGTTTTTCGGGACTTGCTGCTTAAAGTTTTGGTGATGTTGCTCCTGGCTTCAGATGTGGCCAGGTGGGTGGGGAGGGACAGACAGTCTACTGGCTGCTGCGTTTGGACGAAAAGGAGCGCACCTCCCGCAGCTTCAGCATCCACGGGCTTTTATATCAGCAGGGATAATCCCCGTGGATTCCCATTGGTCGGCCGAGTGCAGTGGGCGGGGCCTCCCTCCCTTTGACTGACACATGGCTGTGAGGATGAGGAGACCACAGTCTCCATCCTCATCTTCCATAGGGCAGGACTTATTGTACTGTCAATGGGCAGGACATATGGTTGAAATCAATATCACAAATAATCATAACAAGGATTTTATTTCACCCCCTCAATATCAATAGGGTGAGAACCAGAGTGGTGCGTGAATGACATTTTGGGTGAAAATCAGTTCTAAGTAGTGTATATATTACATACAGTAGGCTATATAAATTAAAGCTCTTGATGAGCACATTTTGGGGGGCAGGTGCTTAAGTGGGGGGGGGGCACCCTTCTCATAATTATTTATAAAAAAAATAAAGTTACATAGTCAGCCCGGATTAACAGTGTGGTGCCAGAGGGTGACCACACTTGAAGTGCTCCCCTCCTCTTTACACGTACAAAATATGAAATTTGCTATGGCAATAAAGACCACAGCTTTACATGAACTTATTGCTGAAGTAAAAGGGGAGACAATTTTCCAAAGATCCCCTCATAATCGTATTCACCGATTATTAAGCATGCGTGGTATAGAGTGGAGTACAATATGATCTGAACAGAGACGTCTTCACTGCATCTGCACACATGACTAAACTTACAGGATGTTTGCTTGGCCATACATCCTGCTGCCCCTGTATAATGTCATCATCATGATGATGTCATTTCTATGAGAAAAACTCAATACAATTGAAGGGCTACTATGAGGACTACCAATCACACATGAATACGATTAGGCTCATTGAATCCACAAGAATCTCCAGTTTCCAGTCATACCCAATTTGTCATCCCAAGACTTCCAATCACGGCCTTTTCCACCGGTCCCAGTGAGTGCAGTACCCCAAAATGAAAATCACATATTAATATACAATTACATTTATTCAACAGTTAAGATACAGTACTTTTTTTTTTTAATGTTTGAAACATAAAAACCAAAACCGAGCACACTCCCATTATTTCAAATGAGTTTGATGTCACTGATCCATCTGAACGTTGATGTTTCTGGTGGTTTGAGATCTTCTGAACCGACCACGGTGATCTCATGCCTGAGCCAGGAGAGAAACTACTCATCGCCAACAACACACTTCCCAAACAGTATAAACACAACATTTCTGACGAAACACATCAGACTAAACATGTTGACATTATTCTTCCCCTCCCGAAAACCCAAAGGACGGTGACGTAAAACAACCCGGTATCAAAGGTTTAGCTTTTGTTGAATGCAAATGCTGAGAGCTTAGATGAGGGATCCAAAGATTTTCTCTTTTTGGCGCTACTTTCATCTGCTCCTGGTGCCTGTGCACTTTCATTTTCCACACCACCTCCTCCTCCTCCTCCTCCTTCTTCCGCTCTCTTCCTCTTCTTCAGGTCGGCTGCGTCTCCGCTCGGGCCCTTGGCTCTCTCCGTCCACGACTGCATCGCAACGGAAAAGGAGGAGAGAAAACACGTTTTAATTATCGAAAATACATAAATAAATATAATAATGGTCAACGCTCCGTTTCCATCTCGTCACCAAAACACCTACACATTATGGTCACATGATCAGTCGGGCCGTGCAGGGTTTGAATTGCATCCTGTCATGTATAATCACTATGGACGGGCCGCTCACTCACTGCCTCTTGTGCTGCATTTTCCTTCCTGAGCCTCAGACAAAAGGAAGCTGCTGCCTGAACGTAATGAAGCCGGGATGAATCATCAGGCCAGCCCGCCCCCCCCCCCCCCCTACGAACGCACGCACGCACACACGCACACACACACACGCACACACACCTCCAGCCCCCCCACACACCCCCGGCAGCAGGGCCATTAACCCATACATATTCACACAAGCAAGCAAACACACGACGACGCCGTTATTATTGCGCCGAGAGATAATGCTGAGCCATAAAGCCATTTCAATGGTCATTTTATTGTATTTGGAAAGGATAAGCCAATTAGGAACAACTACAAGCCCAGGGTAATGATAGCCCCTCCCCCCTCCGCACACACACACACACACACACGTCACCTCCCCCCACAAGCACTACTACCCAGGGTCAGACGTTCGGATCGCTCTCAAAAGCTCATAAAAGGACGGTGAAATTCAAATGGGGGGAGGCAAAAAAAACAGATCATTTTTTTTTGGGGGGGGGGGGCGCCCCAGTGGCTCATCGGAGTAGAGCGCGTACCATTTAAAGACTCGGGTTCGAGTGCGGCCCGTGGTAATTTGCTGCATGTCCCCCCCACCCCCCTCTCTCTCCCCCATAAACTCCAGTCTCTCTGTCTCACACTATCCCTAGCAAATAGAGCATAACATGTAATACATAAATGCAATGTTTTGCATTTCACCCCGTCTTGCCTGTCTTTCATTATCTGGTCAAATATTCACAACATGTGAATGTGACTTTTCTGTCCTCTGCGGGCCACCGTACTGTAGGTGAATCATGGTAGATCCTTTACTGTACTTTTCTGGGTGGAAAAGTGAGCCCCTTCCCCCAAATCATAAAACAAATCCAGATGTTGAGGAAAATGCTGAGCAACACAAACCACTGCAGCAGCAGCAGCAGCAGCAGGGGGGGATGGTTAAGGGTGAAGCAGTTTTAGTTGGTTATTTTCTTAAGGGATAAGTCCATAATGTCTATTATGTGGATTCATGAGGGAATCAAAAACCGTCCATCTTTGCTTGAAAATCTAAAGACCCTAAAATGGACAGGAAGTCAGAATGGACATCAGTACGGGGGGCAACTGACAATGTTCATTTTATTACCAGTTTATTTCCGGCTGCGGTTTCCGGACAGTGAGTGTGTGTGTGTGTGACCCGAGCACAAAACCAGATCAGGAGATTTGTGACTGTCACAGCCAGGCAGCTGAAAACCTATGAACGGATTATCTGAGCTGTGACGCTGCCACCTAGAGGCTGCTGGGACCGTTTATACGTGTTGCATCTCACTGGAGAAACAGATTCTTTACCAAAAAGGTTGGGTAAAATTGGGCCAACAACCGAGTCAATATTTTGTGTTAGACATAAATTAGAATGATGCATAGAGCAGTTTAAGGTTATATAATAAATTATTCATCATCATCAGCACACACACACACACACACACACACACACGGAATTTTACAGTATTTATTCGACCTGGGGCACATTTCCAAAAGAGCATCTAATAATATTAAGAGATTAAATTCTAACAGGCTTTTGGGGGGAAAACGGCACCTAAGCCCCGCCCAGTAAACCTTCAGCATTCCTCAATTTCCCCAAGGGCACCAGTGAAGTGCCATCTCCTATCTCTCCCTCATCTCATCCTATCTTATCTTAGGTTAAAGATGTGTCACAAACAGCAGATTTACTGCTCTGTAGCTTAACTGACTCGCTCTTGTCCCCTTTCACACTCTGTCTCCCTCACACAATATTATCACCAGATCAATACTTTGTGTCAATGAATGATACACACACACTCCAAAAGGTTCCCAAGCAACAGGCGTCCACCCCCCCTCCCCCATCCCCCGCTGTTGCACGTCCATCCTCTCTTGCTGCTGTCTTTGCCTGTGTGGAGTGTCCTCTAGCTTTCTGCTGAGTGCCTTTGTGTATGCAGGGTCACGAGGCTGCAACACACACACACACACACACACACACACACGCACACACGCACACACGCGCACACACACACGCGCACACACACGCGCACACACACACACAGGGTCTGGAGAGCTGTGTAGGTGAGTGACAGTAGTGAACTACTGTTTCGCACGGCATCATAGTCATTAGATCAGTGGTTCTCACATTTTTTCACATGAAGGACCCCTAAACTGACAAAAATTAGACCACGGACCCCCATTTGATAGGATTTTGTCCCACGGTCCCACATATGATAATAAGATTGATGCTTTTAGATGTTTTATTACAGAAAGTGTATAAAACCCATGACCAAAATACTCATTGTGTTACTTATGAATGGAATTATAGCTAAATTAAATTACCCCCCATTTGGCTGGGGACCCCCTTGAACCCCCTCAAGGACCCCTGGGGGTCCCCGGACCCCCATTTGAGAACCACTGCATTAGGTAACCCAAATGACGATAGCCAATTAGCATAGATGCTCGCTAACTTTTAGCTGTGCACTCAGAAGCTGGTGTGTTGCACCTCACCTTGTGTCACCAGAGCTTCTGTGTTAGGCCAATTGTAATAATACTAACTGGTTTCAGACCTTACGAGGCAGCTGGATTCATTGTGGTTTCACGCCCTCCCAGCAGTGGGCCAGACCAATCAGTGTCGAGAGGCGGCTAAGGGGCGGGATTTAGGTGTGATGACAGTGGGAAGCGAGCCCGTGATAGACAGGTGGTTGAGCCAATCATCACCTGCCAGTTTTTTTTTTTTTTAACGGCGCCTGCCCTTTTCGAAATGTCGTTTCCAAAGATGAGGTCACCAGATGGTTCTGTGGAGCAAACCTCTCTCTCCCTCCCCCCTCTCGGTGTCCCATACCAGGCGCTCCTCTGCCGACAGCGTCCTGAAGCGTCCCATGGCCTCCTTGATGACATCCGACTCTTCCAGATCGGGGCTGTCCGCCACGATGCTCTTCCTGTTCTCCTCCAACCACAGCTGGAAGCCCGTCTTTGGTCTGATGCAAACACAAACAAGTCAGTCAACAGTGACTCAAAACCCAGAGCCGTACAGAAAGCTAAGCTGCTTCTTCCCCACTGAAACGGCCCCTTCACTGGACAACAATGTTGAATTTTGGCTTTTTATAATCATGTAGTCACATCTTACCTCTTGTTTTCAGCGTCATCTCCCGGTGAGGATGGAGGCGGGGTCTCAGGTCGTTTCAGCCTATCCACTGCCGGCTCCGTGTTCTGCGGGGCCTTCTTATTGGCTGCTTTAGAGCCGGTCATCTGTAGCAGTGTGGACTGTGTCTGGAGAGGAAGGGAAATGATCAGTGAAGAACTGAGAGGAACATCTCTCTTCTGGGAGATGTTCAGCAGGTGTCAAGTGTTGCCAGATGACACTGCATTAGTGAAACTAGTAAAGAAAGAACACTGTTTGCATAGCATTTCCAATACTAATACCACTAATAACTTTTTGAAGTTTTATTTAATTTGAAGTTGATTTGTATAGCACCTCTCATAAAAGATGTAGCGCAAAGTTAGACATACAAAGTTAAGCAAATAACTAATAATATAGTTGGTAATAAAAGTAAAACAGGTTAATACCAAATAAAAGTAAAACAGGTTAATACAAAAAAACTATAATACCATAAAACACTAGAGCTGTCGAAAATAATCGATTCAGAGATGCATCGCGATGCTTAATAGGACGATTCTGAATCGATTAACAAATATCAAAAATCGATTATTAAAAAAAAAAAAAAAAAAAAAAAAAATTTAATAATCAAATAAAATAGAATGTAAGTACATGCAGTTGTTTATTTTAATTATGGATCATAATACAATGCAATTCCAAATGCACTTTTATTTTAAAAGTAGCCACACAGTGAGAAAAAAGAAAGTGAGAAAAAATAAATCATGTATTGCGGAAAAAGTGATGCCTCGATTTAAGATGCATCGTGATGCATCGAGATGCATCGGAGATGCATCGAGATGCATCGTATAATCGAATCGAATCGAATCGTTGACTTGTATAATCGAATCGTATCGAATCGTGAGATCAGTGAAGATGCACAGCTCTATAAAACACTAGGGGGTAGCCAATAAAAATAAAACGTAAAACAATAAATAAATAAATAAATAAACAAACAAACAATCAATCATAATGCATTTGCATAGTAAACCATTATAACCGTCGGTCAGAAGGATTGTAATTGGCTAAACTAAAGCAACACAAATTATATTCCAGGACAGCAGATTATGTTGATGGCATATTGGATGGTAATGATTTGCAACTTTTTCTATATAAATAACACGTCAGTTTTACTATACTCTATCAATGAGTTTTATTTTTTATGATTTTATTGTCATTTTTCAAACTCTATCAATTGATACCACACAATAGTTATTCAACCTATATCCAGTTCATAAAACTTTTCCATTGTTCTAAACAGCCGGTTTGTTTGGAATCAACAGAAGAAGAAGAACTGGACAGTTAGCATGAGCAGCGATAGCCGCCATGACTGAACAGACAAAGAAAAAAGAAACAGAAAATCCAAGGAAAGAAACATCAATCGCTCCAATACAGATCTGACACCGTGAAAGACACTGGCTCGGGTGTGTGTGTGTATGTGTGTGTGTGCGCGCGTGTGTGTGTGTGTGCGCGTGTGTGTGTGTTGTACCTTGGTCTTGGGTTTGGGGGCCAGGGGCTTGAGGATGGGGGTTTTGCTGTGTTTGCCCGTGGAGCCGCTGCTGAGTGGAGGCGGCCTCCTGCTGCCCGTCATGCTGTCCAGGACGTTGGCGACTCTGGGCTGACCGGACGCAGCCGGCGACTTCCCCGAGCCCACGACCTGCAGCACCACACAGCGTCACATTAAAGACAACCTACAATAAGTACAGTTATTCTTTCCACAGTCGTCAAACTGACCATACATCACAGTCTCTTCCTCCCATCCACACCTTTATCATCCCTCCTCAACCTCGTGGATCTCTCATCTAACCAGACCAGACGCTATAATGATACTCAAGCATCAAGATCAGCACACTGGAGTTTTGTTCCACATGTTGTTAACGTGATGTCACGTTATGTCGTTACGTTATGTTAACACATGTCGTTAACTCATTGAGTGCCAAGGACGTCGATCGACGTCAAAGTAAATAGTGACGTAGAGTGCCAAGGACGTCGATCGACGTCAAATGCGTTTTTTGACGGTGGGACGTGGATCAAAGCCTCAGGCATCTCCTGTACAAATATGGGAGCTATTGAAGGTGTATAAACCTATTTTACGGACTCATTAGGTGGCGACAGTGCTCTCCAGATTAGAGAAAGGTCCGGAAAACAGCTGGAAAAAGCCGTGATCAAAGAGAAACCGATGCATGCTGCAGCCAGAGCCATATAGATTGCTCTGTCTGCAGCTGACGTTGGCTGTGAACAGCAGTCAATCCGCTCCCACAACTGAGCCCCCCCTCTGCCTCTGTCTGTCTGTCTGCATAGTTTATCCACACGATTAGCCGCCAGAAAGGCAGCACCCGACGCCGAAGGGCCAAACCTTTCCCTGCAGTCCGGTTTGGCATTTCCGTATCGCGCTGGGAACAAAAACGGAGCGCTCCGAAAATAGAGTGGGTGCGTGTTGGCTGTGTGTTAGTGTGGGGAGGAGTTTGCAGCTGAGGGGGGGAGGGGGGGAGAGGGGGGTGGGGCACGCAGGGCATCACACAACTACACCACGTCACTACATCAGAAAATATTATCTTCAGACTCAGTGAATGTGCTTGAAATGCTTCATTTCACAAAAGGCGGAATATCTCAGCTAATAATTTGAAACGCCTGTATTTGCTCAAAACGACCTATCTTCTCCGGCTCATAACTAAAGAAGGGAAAATGGTATCAATAAACTTTTTTTTGCTGATGATACAATAGAGCCAGCTCGTTCTTTGTGCGTGTTCGGTGTTTGTTTACATATATCATTTGTTTACAATATCACACAAAATTCTGTGGGCCTCGAGAAATCACTGAAAACGCTCTGAAAACTCTGGCACTGGGAGCGTCCGTTCTCCAAAAGTGGCTGGCACTCAATGAGTTAATAAGACAGATGCGGAAGTGAAAATGCAGATGGTCACGTTAAAGCTTTTTAAGATTGGAAGTTGGTACAGCGCAGAGACATGACATTTGGCACAATGACAGATATTGGTGGCTGGCTAGTTTCTACTCATGAAATATTTACCTAATCTGCCTGATGGGGGCGCTATAATTAAATGTTAAAATGGTCATACTTTGAAAGGCCATAACTTCAAATTTTCAGGAAAAAGGGATATAACTCCACACACCTGTTTGTTCAATGATCGTGAACCTTGGCAGATATATCAAGCTTCAAATGAAATCTGATAATCTCCCTACAATGATTATGGCTGTTTGTGTTTACATCCAAATAGTCCGAAAAGTCGGCATCAAAATAGTCAAATACTAAATGGAATAAATTCAAAGTCTGGACTTACCTTGAAAGGATTTACACGCCCCTCTTTGCTAACTGCAAAACAAATTTGAGACATTAGCGGTTTATTCAAGTTGCCATTACATCCAGACACATAATCGAAATCATATAATTTTAAAGATTTGGTCAAAGGTCGATGTGATCATCAAATTGAATGGAAATCATTCATACGTTTTTGAGGTAGAAAAAAGAAGAAGAAAAAAGACGGTGTGCATGTCTCATTTATTTACATTCTGAAGAAACATTTCCGTTCCTAACAAAACCCACGCTTTCAATCTGTGACAGAGACTGTTGTTAAGCCGTGTGATCTCAAACAGACACGGACTGTTGATCCCAGTAATGTTTCATCATGTTCACTCACTTGGTTTCAGGGACGGCTTCTCAGGAGAGCCTCCTCCTTTAGCAAATGGATTCAGACCTGCAATGGACAATCCAACATGTTAGAAGACACAATGCAGAGAACTGTTCAATCGGCAGCATTCTGTGCTTTTAACGCAGGACGGAGACGAAGAAGAGAGACTGTGGGTGGGACTGACGTTTCCTGTTGTCTGCTGCCTCTTCTGTGTCCACCTCCTGTCCTCCGTCCTCTTCCATCTCTTCTCCACGCTCCTCTTCCTCCTGATGACGTCTGTGAGAACGGCTTCCTGCGGCCTCACTCTGCCCGTACCTGTCCAATTCACAAACTCAAGAGATCAGACCTATTCACCTTGTGTAGCCCCGCCCACTTGACCAGTTTGTGTTACGACCGCCTTTTCCAGAACCAGAGATCGTCTCTGGTCAAAGCCAGTGACTCACTGGGATCAGGCTGCGGGGGAGAAGCTCTGCCACTCGGTTCTGATTGTGTTTACACTTCCAAGCCAGACTGTCTCTCGGAGCGCGTCATCATTCATAAACCACGCCCAAAACGGGGGGAAACAAAAACTCCCCCCCAATCCTGGCGTTCTCCTGCATGCATGATCGGGTGTTGCACACAAAGATCATATATACGGAAGATGAACACTCCAACTTACTTCCTTGACAGCTAGATCCACATTTTTCTTCTTGCCAATTCTCAATGGCTTCCTTGTTTTGCTAGGGAGTACAAAAAAACTTTCAAATGACGCTGGTGTGTGGAAATGAATGGAGAGCTTCCCCCGTGATGGATGTGGCCTATTTCATGCAGTGTCTCTATACATAAGGTGAATAGGAGTGAGCGATACGACCCCAGATTCATATCACTGTATACTGTCACATCACATCTATTTTTCGACCTCCAACACATATTACACCGTTCTCCCGCACAGCGTTAGTGATGTGTTGTATTGTTGCCATATTCTTCAGTGTAGCAGCCATACAGCCAAACAGAACGATCTTATTGGACTTTACCCAGAAGCCCTCCTGGCACTGTAGTAGTGCGTGTCCTCCGGCTCCTCCTCTGGCTCTTCTTCCTGCACCTGGCTGGCCTTCTCCAGGGCGATCTCGCTGAGGCGCTGGGCGAGCGCCATGTGTCTGGAGCGCGAGGCGTAGCGGATGGCCAGGGTCACGGCGTTCTGCGTCATCAGCTCCGCCAGCTCCACACAGCGGAACTCTCTCTCCAGCTTACAAGACAACTGGAGCAAACCGCAAAATTAAAATCACTCATCAGTAAAGTAAAAGTAAAATTAACACCTCTGAAGGTTTGATCGCAAAATTTAACTTTTTTCAAACCATTACTGCTGCTTCATTCAGCTGCAGATGAACTATGTTGCAAAGAAGGTGTTACATTTATTCTTGTTTGTCGATAATACATTTTTTACACTTTTATCATTGAAGTTTATGTGATGAAAACATTTCATGAGTGAAGTTTTTGTGATGAAAAGTTTTCATCAGTGAATCAGAGTCGTAACTAAAATGTACAGTGTATTATAATACCACAACCACCAATCACGAGCTCTACTCAAGGCTTAACGGGATCCCAGCCTAAGAGGTGTGTGATGTGTGTGTGGATCTCCATCAGTCTTCTTCACAGGGTCTCTTACTCACAGCAAACATCTTCATCAGCAGCTCCTGCTGCTCCTTCTGCGCCCGGCTCTGTCCCTCCTCGTCGATCTCGTACCCGTTGGAGGACAGGAAGCTGTAGTGGTTTTGGAAGAGGACCGAGCGCCAGAACTGCTCCTGGAGGAGGAGGAGGAGGCAAGGATGGAGGAGTGAGAAGAACCGTGCACGGCCCCAGTCGGACCTGCAGGCCGAGCGGTACGGCTCAGTTCTAAACTAATAGCTGATTGGATTTTTTTTCGGATTTCAGCACTTTTCAAAACAAGGTTTCAAAGTGCATAAAATATAAAATCTGGACCGTGAGGGGGAAAAAAGCTAGAAAAAATGGCTCAGATTTGCAATTCTGCAAATTGCACTTGTATCATGGTTGCATCGAATCATGTGACGAACCATAGAGTGGGAGAAACGTCACAATATCGTTCCATTTTTAGTAGGGTTGGGACAGTATGGTATATATTTCTATTTTGGGGTTTAGGGGACAGATCACTGGTCTGTCTGTCTGTCTGGATGAGTTACTATGCGTATTAAGCATCGTCTCAGGTGTTCGGCGGCCTCACCTCCATCTGTCCCTTCTCGGTGACGGTTTGGCACAGCGGCAGCTTGAAGGGCAGGATGGCTACAGCCGGCCGGGGCAGGGTGGGGGGGTACCGGGAGCCTTTACACGGGATACACCTGGACAGACGAGGACACGCCAGACTTAGGCCAAAAGTCACAAAATAATAATAATAACATGCAGGCAGTGGACAATTACTGCTGAGGTCAGGGTTTAAATGATGTTTATGTTGAATTGAGGGCCTGTTTCTTCAGGGCTTGTATCATGCAATTTATATTGGTATATATTACATTTGAATTATTATAACCAAAACCAAATTTTTTCTCTCTCTCCGGCATGCAAAAAAGCCTCCAGCTGCTAAGGGAAACTCTCTAGCGATGACAACCTTACACTAACTTCCCACATCTATCCTCCACAAAACATTGACGTTTCTATGCTTTTTTTCGGATATCAATATCACAATGGCTTATACATGTAACAATACATGTGAAGAAATCAAACGGATGTTCATTGCATTGAACTGGATGGTAATTTTAAGTCTCATGTCAAACAAAGCACTGAAAGAAAGAAATACAAATATGCATGTCTTCATCACTTTACTGTACACAACCAAATTGTGTATCACAATATCTTCATATCATCACAATATGATTCCAGACAGTATAAAACAACAAACGAAGAGAAGACTAACTCACACTCAATTGATCAGACTAGCAAGTGTCAGACTAGACTAGAGGAAGATAGAAATAGAGTGTGGTAGAGAGAGAGAGTAGAGAGAGAGAGAGAGTAGAGAGAGGTTCACCTGAGCTGCTGCGGGTTCTCGTGAACTCCGACCACCCAGTAGTGGTCCGACTTGCCCTTGCAGTTGTCCCTGGTGTTGCACACTGGAGTCCATGTGTTTCCCAGGCTGCGATTCAGCAGCTGCACCGCCCCCTCTGAGTCCACGTAGCAGGGGGTTCCTGCAGAACAACACAGCAGCCAGGCTGTCATCTCATGGATCCTCACACCATGAGAGCACTGTGTGTGGTTGGTTGGCAGGAGATGCCACTCGTGTTGAGATAGTTCTCTTGTCCCTGCTTTTGCTTAGTCAGTAATAATAATAATAATACATTTATCTTATATAGCGCTTTTCTAAATACTCAAAGTCGCTTTACAGAAAACACAGAATCAGTATCAACAAGCAAGGTGATGACCATATCGCATGAGGATGGGAATGGATATGAACTTACAACCTTAATGTTTTCCCCCCTCTTCTCTCTGCCTAAGTAGAGGATTGATGCATGCAAGCTTTGAGAATAAAAATGAGTAAAATAATAACAACAATAACAATTATTATTATTATTAATTATTATTATTACGATTATGGATGATTGATGTCTCTGGTGTTACTGGTGTCAAGTGAACTGAAAACACAGGGCCCGTGGCAGCCGCCATATTGGTTTGAAGTAAATTACGGTTACAGACATTATTCACAGCCATCGTGAGATTGACCCCCGTTACTGTACCGTCCAATTATCATTTTACTCTGCTCCAGTCTGCACCGTTCATATACATAACCGCTACTCATTCATTAACTCACTTGGCACTACTAAATCCTGGCAGTGTGTACATCGCCCCAGACATATGTGTTAATGTGTATGTGTGTGTGTGTCTGTGTGTGTGTCTGTGTGTGTGTGTGTGCATCTAAAGATATGCGAGTTGGTGGGACTGGACGGACCCTCGGCGGTGAAGCCCAGCCAGGACAGATGGGACTTGCAGGAGAGGGGGAGGGGCTCGCCGTGGATCAGCTGCCTCTTCCTCCGACCCAACTGCAGCAGCTGGACCCCCAGAGCCTGTTCCCCATCGAAACCTGTAGCTGAGGACACACAAGGACAACAGAGTATGAACTGTGTTGTATTGTGGTTATTGTTCTGAAACATAAATCTTTCCAGCAATGGCATTAGCTTGGTATAAGGTTTAAAAAAATAATAATAATAAAAAAAAAGGTGGGGGTCATTATAAAGTGCAGATTAAATCATATAATTTGGATGGAGAGCTTGTGAAATTGTGATGGTGCAATGTCTTAATGTTCTAATAGTATATTTTTGGTTGTTATGTATTGTATTTTATTCTTGCCCTTATTGGTGACTCTTTTTTTAACGTTTAATATTTGATATGTTTTATTTTTCTTATGCCTACTACCTACACTGGGAACCTGAGGACTCTGCAAGCGTATGTTTTATTATTTGCTCTGGCAGATGTGTCTGGCTCCCCCTCCTGTTCAGACACATTTCCACCCGGGCCTGAAAACAGCCGAGCCAATCACAGCCCTTTTATTACACGGCTTTGTTTATTTAAATACTAATCTGATTGATCAAACACCGCGTTCTACGTCTGTTATTCCTGTATAGCAAACTGCTGCAAGCAGAACTTTGCTATGAACGGCGTTCTGACGTCTGACGGCCGGCAGTTGCCCACCTCTGTGTTAGACTGTTTACATGTGTTTCAGTTGCTCTGTGGTGCGTCACACGTTTTCGTAACCCTGATTGGTTGAGCCATTTTGGACCGCGCTAGTTGGTACCATCCTCCTGGAAATAGAAATTGAACAGAGATTCCAGACTCAGAATTGGTCTTGGCCAGGCTACCTAGAATTTCATTGTTCAACGTGACCTCTTCTATAATCCCCCAAAGATGTAAGGATGCTAGAGATACATTTTTGTGCAAAAACCTTGAGGATTGATTGAACCTGGGTCTTCTGCTTGAAGGACCCAATTACACAGGTTGAATCCATTCAAAACTATAAGCCAGGGCTGTGTGTGTGTGTGTGTGTGTGTGTGTGTGTGTGTGTGTCTCTGTATGTGTGTGTGTGTGTGTGTGTGTGTGTGTGTGTGTGTGTGTGTGTGTGTGTGCGTGTGTGTACGTACCCCGGTGGTAGACGATGAGCAGCTGCTCTCCGTGCGCCGCCATGCAGACCACAGGCCCCGGCAGGCGGAACAGCTCCCTCTGGACTCCTCCTATGGAGAAGAGGCGGAGCATCCTGGCGCTGGTGGCGGCGGCCGCCCAGCTCTGGCCCACACACAGCGCCTTCACGTCCTCGCCCTCGGGCAGGTCCACCATCCACTCCTTGTTGGTGTCCCAGGACGAGAAATGGAGGCACTGCAGCTTACTGGGAAGAAGGGGACAAGACGAGAGGAGGGGCGAGGGGATATTTAGTGGCCACAAGTCAGATCGGGGGGAAAAGGCACTGCACCTCGCTTCGTCTTCAGAATGTCTTAACATGTATCTAGGGCTGGGTAGTGTCGAGGTCAATGCACTCGCCTACCACCGCGCAGAGACCCGGGTTCAACTCCCGGTAGCGGTACTTCTGCCTTTGGTCAGATGTTCCTAGAGACACAATTGGCCCAGTGGGGTAGGAGTCCTGGTTTCTGCACTAGTGTTTTCTCTGGTCGGCCGGGGTGCCTGTTCAGGCCGGTGAAACTCCTCGCTGTCAGGTGAACAGAAGTGGCTAGCTTCTTGCACATGTATCGGAGGAAGCATGTGCTAGTCTACAACTGTCCCCAGATCAGCAGAGCAACGACGGGACAGCGGGGGGGAATTGACCAAGTACAATTTGAAGGGGGGGAGAGAGAGAGAGAGAGAGAGAGAGAGGGAATGGTGTGAACAAGTAAGAATAAGAAACCGCACAACGTTTCGGCCTGGTGGCCTTTGTCAAGTCACTTGACAAAGGCCACCAGGCCGAAACGTTGTCCTTTTATTAAATTCATTGCATCGGAGCCAGAGTGTGCGGTTTCTTATTCTTACTATGGATTCTTGTCCGTCACCGGCACCTCGCTGAGATTTCATGGTGTGCATTCTCTCCATTTTTGACAATGGTGTGAACAAGACCTAGTGATCTTCTGTAATGGGCACTTAGTGGTCGGAGAATAGAGAGCGATTATTGTTGTTCTATCTATCCCCTACATGCAGTGTTGGGAGTAACTAGTTACTAAGTAACTAGTTACTGTAACTTAACTACCTTTTTCAGTAACTAGTAATCTAACTAATTACTTTTTCAAATTCAGTAACTCAGTTACAGTTACTAAAATAGTAACTGGGCTAGTTACTAGTTACTTTAGGACATGAAAATAACGGACAACTTCAGAGGATTACCCAGTTTCTGATCCTCAGACCTAGTCCGGGGAGAGAGCTGCAGCCAGAGCCCCAGAGGCTAATGACCTTGATAGGCTATAAGCCTCCCCAATAAGCGAATGTTCAATGCCACACTGTGGCACAGCAACACTAACATAATGTGTGCATTAATAACAATCGAAGCGGACTTTTAAAAGTAACGCAAAAGTTACTTTCCCTAGTAACTAATTACTTTGAAGTAACTGGTAACTTTAAAGTAATTAAATTACCTTTTGAGAGAAGTAACTAGTAACTGTAACTAATTACCAATTTTCAGTAACTTTCCCAACACTGCCTACATGACATCACAACCTTTCCTCCCCCCCTGTGTTTATGAAGGTCCAGGGGCAGGCCAGCAGGGGGCGTTACCTGGCGAGCTCGTGGGTGCTGGGGCAGGCCAGCAGGGGGCGTTACCTGGCGAGCTCCTGGGTGCTGGGGCAGGCCAGCAGGGGGGCGTTACCTGGCGAGCTCCTGGGTGCTGGGACAGGCCAGCAGGGGGCGTTACCTGGCGAGCTCCTGGGTGCTGGGGCAGGCCAGCAGGGGGCGTTACCTGGCGAGCTCGTGGGTGCTGGGGCAGGCCAGCAGCACAGCCTCCTGGGACAGGTCAGCCATGGTGTGTCCCAGGGAGTTGGTGAGGTGCATGGTGTGGTGCACGGCCGTGTCGTGAAACTCCACGTCGACGGCGTTGTCCTGCTCGTCGTTGTAGCCTCGCACTATTCCCACAGAGTTCCACATCTGAGACACGAGGGGAGGAATTCAGTTTGACGTATATGATTGTTGTATATACACAATAATAATATAATCTTTTACCAATATTGTCCGGGAGGAATTTCAATCATTTTTTTCCTTTTCAGTTATATTTCAATATATCACAATTAGGGATGTAACGATAACCGGTTTTAATGATAACCGTACCATTTCAAATTTTCATTATCGTTAAAACGGTATTACCGTGATTACCGTGGTACCGTGATTACAGTGCGTTGAAAAACATGGTAAATACTGTCCATCATCAACCAAATTTGGCAACCTTCTCCCAGATGCAAACGTGCAGCCTTGGAGAAATGATTCCAGTGAGTGTATCAATCCTTTTTGGGTCTGAGTTTTCAATATAAAACGTCGTAAATTGATTTCAGTGAGTCTCTGTACTTTTTAAAAAATTTCAGCAATTTTTTTACGAATACCGTGATAATACGATAACCGTGATAATTTTGGTCACGATTATCGCGATTTAAAATTTTCATACCGTTACATCTCTAATCACAATACAAAATTGTGACAATACCTGTCGCGGGACAGATAAATTAATGGTGATATTAGCTCCCATTTTATTCTGCTGTAGTTCATCGAAATTATATTATTGTCGCTTTGTAATGACATTTTTTTATTGTTTACATTCTAACAAGACAATGTACAAACAGAATTCTGCAGTCAGACTTTGCTGTCATTGAACTTTTATTTATATCGTATTATGGTTGAATTGAGGCCATTTACACCTGATATTAACATGCATTTTCTGCCATCAGATTGCAATCAGATTGTGCTTGACCACATTAGCCTGATTTCATTTACACCTGGCGTTAGCATGCGTTTTGGGTGATCAGATTGCAATCTGATGGCAATCTGATCACCCAAAATGGGTGTCCTCTCAATCCGCATACAGTTACTGTATCCAGATTGAGAGGACACATTGCATTTACACTTGTGTTCAATGTGTACACTACACAATGCGTCCCTGACCACCTCCGGAGGTGGTTTGGCCGATCAGATTGCAATCCTTCTTCAATGTGTCTTGGGGGCGTTTACACCTGTCCTTTCAAGTGGTCATGCACAATCTGATTGCAGAAAATGCATGTTAATGCCAGGTGTAAATGGCCAAAATGCTAAACCCCATATATCACATAATTGAGTCGTATCATGACATAAAATGATCTTCCCTATTAAACACAGAAATGGCTGCCGTGGACTCCCCAATCTCCACTGGATTTGCCGCCATGTTTATTGTCACAATGTTCCCGCTGCATCTTCATCTGTCTTACCATGAAGCGATGTGTGAGGTGAGCAGGCGTGTTCTTCTGTCTTACCATGAAGCGATGTGAGAGGTGAGCAGGCGTGGAGCCGGGCTGGAAGGCCTTCTGGAGCGGCGTGGGCACCGGTCCCTCGTAGACGGGACGCAGTGGCACCACCGGGGCAGCCGGGGGCGCTATGGTGCTGCCGGCGTCATCGTCTTCCCCGTATTTATCCAGCCCGAACTTCAGCGAGCCCGTGTCTGCAGGTAAACACAGAGAAAACATGCATATTTTACTGATGTTCACAGTTTTCAGATGGTAGAGTGGAAAAATCTAAATATTTCTAATTGTGCGTTTACATTAGGGCTGCAACTCCTGATCAGTCATGAAGAATTTCACCCTTTCCCATCTCTCTCCCCAACAGTCACATGATCAGTTGGGGACAGTTCCTTCTCTAGACAGTAGGGATGGGCATTGTAAGGGATTTAAATACTCGAGTACTCTCCTTCTGTTATGAAAGAGTACTCGAGTACTCCCCCCCCCCCCCCCCCCGGGGGAACGACACACACACATGAAAGATCCTAAGTTTGGCTATGTTAAGCAGTTACCATTAGCATTCGCCAAATGCCTGTGATGAGAGCAGGGGTGATCTGCTTTGTATGGGGCTGTTCACAGCAACTTCACACACATTACCAATTTTGCATGGAAAAAGCGCTGCCTGGTGCACTTTTTAGTTTTTACAGATTGACTGTGATAAGGTGATCCGGTGTTAGCCGTTAGCCTACCTCAGTAAAAGTAATTCCCAATACATGTCGGTAATCATTCCATACTGCTTCTTGATCACTGTTAAGTAAATCCACTTATTAAAAACTCTGGTGTTCTGCCAAAAAGTGATAACTGCAAACATGATAACTGCAAACAGTAATAATGTTCGCTAACGTTAACCGCAAAAACCACCAACAACATCCGAGTGATGGTCCCCGCCCGTGGTGAAACACGGAACGTTTGGCTATGGTAAACAAAGTTACTGTCAGGGGTCCGTTAGTCAAAGTGGTCCGTCCGAGTAAAAAACATCTAACGTTACCATCTTTGCTTGCACATCTATATATAAATTGGCCATGAACGGAAAACAACTGCAATCAAATCTTGTTTATTTTACATCTGCTGAATATAGATTGCGTTAATATACATGGACGTCTGTGTTGCTGGCGATTCGCCAGACGCTGTTAACGTTAGATCGGCCATTTTTATAGGGGAGGGGGGTGGGGCGAGTACCCGGACAGCGGAAACGGTACTCGAGTACTCTCGTTACAAACGAGTACTCGAGTACCCGAGTACTCTCCCCCATCCCTACTAGACAGTAGCGGTGTAACGGTTCAAGAAATTCACGGTTCGGTTCGGTTCGATACAAAACAGTGGTGTCATGGTTCGGTACGTTTTGCCAGTGAAATTTCCTTGATTTTTTTTTTTTTTTTTAATTTACTTATTTTATTATTTTCACAGTCTTTTGTTTTGTTCAATTTATTTCAATATATGACAATGTTTTTTTTACGTACCTAAATGGTTCGGTGCGAAATACGTGCATTGGTACACCCCTACTAGACGGAGATAAATCCTTCAACTTACCCAGTGAGTTGTCATCGTCCAGGAACGCTCCCCTGTTCCTCACCCGCCCTGTGGCAGGCATGAGGTCATCATCGTCGTCGTCGTCGTCCACGGCGACGGGCTTCTTGGCTGGAGAGTTGGTGTCGCTCACTCCTTCCTCCATCAATCTGTCGTCGTCATCGTCAAACAGGTCGTCGTAGTCTTTTGCCGCTTTGCTTGCTGGCGCCTGATCAAAGTCGACAACTCAACACAGTTAACGAAGCCAAATTAATTGAATTATTCAGTTAATTTGCATGCAGATTGACACACATATTCAACCACATTAAAGGAGCAATTTCAAGGAGAAATACAGAAAGTGTGATTTTTGACAATGACTATAATAGATCTGTGGGGGTTGAGTTAAACAACCGATAGATTTGTCAATACAGTTGGAAATATTTTGGTTTTAAGTCATGGCATTAATAGTTTGTGGATTGATTTCTTCTGTTGTTGCTCATCACATTTTGTCTAACAAATGTGTTATGCATGCAAATACTTCTGATGAGTAAGGGAGGGAAATGTTGGCCATCTGCTTTTGGGTATTTTGTTGAAATGTTTTTTGTATGCGGATGGATTATTAATTTACCTTATGCCCAAATTCACCTGCTCTGTTAATGAAAAATATATATATATATAATATAAAAAAACATATAGGGAAATACATCATCTTAGTCTCGTGTGTTGATGATCAGAGTTGTGAGTAAAGGGTTGGGTGGGCCCCGGGAGATTTACAGATTTAAAAGCGGGCCGCGGCATTCTTAAGTTTGGGAACCCCTGATCTAAACGATAGGGAGCTCTAGTCAATGCTCAAAGCACATACCCAGTGAAAGGCAGTTCTATTGGGCCGTTACCTTGGCGGTCTTGGTGCTGGAGGTGGAGGTGGACAGTCCATCCAGCAGGCCCAGGCAGCCCTCTGTGTCTGTGTAAGCGATCTGGGTGCCAGACGGGTGCCAGGCCAAACCACACACCGTGTAGCCCTTCTCATGCTTCTGCCTGCAGTGGAGAGCAGCACCACTTCAGGTTTAATGGTCCTGAACATCTCAGTGTCACTCTCTCCTCTTGGTTCTACTGGCCCTTAACCCATTGATACCTGATGCAGCATTTGTGTGTGTATCCCTTTAAGACCGGTGTGTGCGTGTGTATCTTAAAGGGATACACACACAAATGAGGGCTATACACGCAAATGCTGCATCAGGTATCAATGGCTTAAGTTTCATTTGAACAAGTGTTGTCTCACATAAATTATGCAGACAACTTCCTGGGTCAATCAGCAACAACATGCATCATCGCTCCAAGACTCATCAAAATAGGACCGGTGGTGTAGCAGTTATGACCTTTCAAAGTTTGAAATTTGCCAACGAAGTCAAGTTTAACTTTATTATCCATTTAGATAAAAAAAGAAAAAAAAAGAAATCTTCAATATCCCTTATGAACTGTTATTTAACCATTACACAACTGAATATTTTGAATTTACAAGGTTTTGTGCTGTCCAAAGTTGGGATTTTCCTGAAGACCCACTAAAGTCATGTTTTTCTTCAGTTGGATGTCTGATGTCTGAGCAGACTTTGACATTAGAAGGCTGTTTCACAATCGTCTGCTGAAAGTGGAAGTTTCTCTGTGCTCACTGAAAAGGCCATTTCCTACTAGCATGATTTGTGACATCACAAATACTTGGAGCCAATCCCTGTCCAGTATTCAGCAGTTAAACTTTAAGCATCAACAAACAGTATTTGGTATTTACAGATTCTGGCATTGTTAATGAGGGTGGAGGAGGGGATGTCATTTTAAGGATTTTAACAAGATAATTTAACCTTTTTTGTGGGAGAAACATCAGACAAATTATTATTCAAAGTAGTTTTTTTTATATACATCTTAAAACAGACTTGAGGGGGTCTTTAATTCAGGACACTTCTGTAATAACTCAATGCCTATCTGGAGTAAAGATCAGATCAAAATCCTAAACGTAGTTAGGAAACCTTATTCTGGAATGGCAAAACTTTCTTTAATGTTTCTGTCATGTAATAATTTGTAAGCATAGCTGGATTTGTGTAGCTATCTGTTCCTTCGCACATCAACTTCGCACTCGTGTACTCATTTGCATAGCGCACCTTTCCACACACAGCTTGCTCTCCACGTGCCAAACTGTCATCAGACCCCCGATGCAGCCGGCGGCCAGGAAGTGTCCGCATGCAGACCAGGCCAACACGTTTATGGGCTGAACACAGAGGAGAGGAGGGGGGGGTTAATGAGAGAGGGGAACCAGGAAGTGTCCGCATGCAGACCAGGCCAACACGTTTATGGGCTGAACACAGAGGAGAGGAGGGGGGGGGGGGTTAATGAGAGAGGGGAACTGCTTTTACATAGAGGCCATTTACATCTGGCACTAACATGTGTTTAAGTGATCAGATTGCAATCAGATAGTGCTTGACCACATTAACCTGATTTCATTTACACCTGGCGTTAGCATGCAAACGGGTGTCCTCTCAATCCATGCGGATTGAGTGGTTCTATATTGTCTTTCTTCTGTATTTAGTAACATCAGCAACCGCTAAGCTCAATTCCCCTTTATGTGAAAAATAAAATTATTCTGATCAACTTGAGGTGTGTGTGTGTGTGTGTGTGTGTGTGTGTGTGTGTGTGTGTGGGACCTCACCTGTGTGATCAGATCATCAGACAGTGTGCTCACATGATCCCAGGAGCCTCTCTCATACAGGTGCACCTTTGCCTCCACAGGAACTGCTAAAAGCTGTGCACGCACACACACACGCACACACGCGCGCACACACACACGTGTTACACACACGCACGTGCGCGCACACACGCACACACACACACACACACACACACAATGTTGATTAGAACCAGTGTTCTGCTAATTAATTGATATGAATTAGATCAATTATCTGTTTGCAAGATCGTGATTGGAGCAGTAAGCAGGGTCGTGGTTTAGTGATTTCCCAACAGCATAGAGGCCTTGTGTGAGTGAATGAAAGCTTAGTTGTCCTAAATTCACTGTCAATCATGACCAAGTGTGCAAAATAACTTTTAATTGACTCGACATTGTTCAAAATCTGACATCATACAAGCCTCATGTTATACAAGTCAAGAAATCCTGATCAAATCCTTTAGTTTAAAACAAAATGCCATCTCAGGTTTTGCTCAAGTGTGAATGAGAGCCATGGCATAATGACGAATTGGTGTGCTATGTTTAAAAAAATAAAAAAACTTTCAAAGCCTCATTTTATCTTACTCAAGTCAACAAAAACTGGAGAATCATTAAGGCCAAGCAGTTAAGTGGGAAATCAGTTTACATTTACTGTTATCATGCGGTCAGAGAAGCATGTTTGTCAGGTATTTTAAAACGGCTTCAAACCAATCCACTGTGATGTGACTGAGCTATCTGATTGGCTATAACTGAACTATATGGCTCCCAAGGCACAGAACATTCCTTTTCTCTGAGGCCGTTTGCTATTTCATCTGTATTTGGACATAACACGTGTTTTGTTTATTTATTTATTTTAGTGATTTTTCTGATGTCGGACGTCTTCTTTCTTTTGAATGTCAATTTACGAGTTGATGTCATTTTAACTGATTTCTTTGCCCTGTGTATGAAACGTGCTATATACATAAAGTTTTCCTTGCCATTCCTTTCCCCTCCTCCTGACACACATGACTGACCTGAGCAGCTCTGGGTTGCCAGGCCAGGCGGCAGAGCGACTTGGCGTTGCTGATGTCAGTGGTCTTCTGCAGCAGAGGCCAGCTGGTTGCCTTCGTCTGAGCGGACACAAAGCACAGCAGCGTCAGAGGGATGGAGCCCGGCCCGGCTCGCACAAAACAAATCATGTCTGTGATGAACTCTCTCAGCATCAGATGTTAAATCATGTCTGTGATGAACTCTCTCAGCATCAGATGTTAAATCATGTCTGTGATGAACTCTCAGCATCAGATGTTAAATCATGTCTGTGATGAACTCTCTCAGCATCAGATGTTAAATCATGTCTGTGATTAACTCTCTGAGCGTCAGATGTTAAATCATGTCTGTGGTGAACTCTCTCAGCATCAGTTGTTAAATCATGTCTGTGATGAACTCTCTCAGCATCAGATGTTAAATCATGTCTGTGATGAACTCTCTCAGCATCAGTTGTTAAATCACGTCTGTGATGAACTCTCTCAGCATCAGTTGTTAAATCACGTCTGTGATGAACTCTGAGCATCAGATGTTAAATCATGTCTGTGATGAACTCTCTCAGCATCAGATGTTAAATCATGTCTGTGATGAACTCTCTCAGCGTCAGATGTTAAATCATGTCTGTGATGAACTCTCTCAGCATCAGATGTTAAATCATGTCTGTGATGAACTCTCTCAGCGTCAGATGTTAAATCATGTCTGTGATGAACTCTCTCAGCGTCAGATGTTACAACAGCGGCATACGCACCTGCTCCTCGATCTTCCACACCACCACAGAGCCATCGCAGCTGGCCGTTGCCTAGCAGGAAGCAGACAGTCAGTACGTTTTACATGCACAGTTAAGTCGAGCTATGGTTATAGCTTGATTAGGCTATTTACTCGGACTACTGTCCTTGTACCAGTATACAAGCATGGGTGGGAAATCGATTCTCCCCGAGTCTCGTTCCTCCTCCCCGCCCCTACTTGTTTTCTTCTTCAAGCAGGCTTTAAGTGGGGTTAGTGCTGACCTAGCAAGCTAACTTGGAATAGAGATCATGAGTTCCCAAACTCCACATAAACCACACATATAAACACAAAGCTGCCCGTTGTTAGCTCAATACAGTTGAAACTAAGATATTCCATTAAAAAAATGTTTTCTAGCCACAGATTTAGCTACTACATCAACGAACTTCACATTTAGCTTTAGCTAATCGCTAACATAAGTTGCTGTTGCCAAATCTTGAACAAGTTTAATTTCTTTCTGTCTGAAAAATGCAGTGTCAGAATATTCAGAAGAGGCAGTCTTGCTTGAAATCCCATCGTCTTTGGTGTTGTACGCTCTACTTTTGAGATGCACCCTCTTTTGAGATGCATCCTCTGTTTACGTTTTATGCGTTCGTCTTCCGGGTCAAAGCCTGGCACGGGGACTTTAGCGCATGCGCTGATCGCCTCGTCCAGTTCCAGCCTGACTGGCCTGTATACATGCAGGAGTAAATCGACTCCCAATCGCATTATCTGGGTGTGTTAGTCGGACTTTTATAACTTCGATTTCAGTCGAGCCAACATGTTTACATGCATTTCAAAAGTCCGGTTTTAGGCGGACTAACGCAATAATTCGATAGTTCTCCCAGACCACCACGTACTTGTGAGGAGAATACAAAAACAATTGAACTATATTGGGGAATTATGGTTTTATGTGATTCACTGTGGCTCCATTTATGAATGGCGCTATAAAAATAAGCGTATTCTTATGTTTTAAAAAATAAGTTGTTTTTTAAACACTGGACGAAAAAAAGGTAGAAACAAAGACAGCTTCTTCATATTATTTGCTAGGTGTTCATGTCAGCTGCTGTTACTCATAGTCAGCAGACACACAGGAGAACAATCTCACTGGCACATTGCTGCTGCTGGAGAAAAGCAGGTTCACCCACCAGGAAGTCGTCTTTGGGGTCAAAGGTGACGCTGAGGACGGGTCCGTCGTGGCCCCGCAGTGTTTTCTGCTGGCTGCTGTCCGAAACCTCTATCACCTTCACCATGAAGTCACTGAGGAAGAGAGAAGAAAAACATTCAGACTGGAGTGTGCGTTAGCGATGGGCCCCTTTTTTTTTACCAGATTTTTCCTAATACATGTCCAAATTCCCCTGCCTAAACGGTCCCGGTCGTTCCTCCACTCTCGCTGCCGATCTGGGGAAGAGGTGGTCATTTTAAGTCGTTTCAATATTCCAGTACTTGGATAACCTGAGGTCATAGAGCTGTAAGAATATCTATTACTATCGAATGCTTTCACATTTATGTAAATTGGCAATTGTGTGGCCAACAATGGCCATTCTGCATGTAACGTTAGATCCTGTAACGATGCGTGCGCGCACAGATCTACATTTTTTGCTAGCAGTCGCGTGCAAAAATGCAGGCTAAATATTTAAAAATGGCACTCCTTTTTTGATATGTGTTCGGACATTCTGAAGGTGAGAATCTGTCCATCCCCTCATATTGCAATCTTTGGTAGACCACCGGATGAGCTCGATATGTCGGTCATCCAATCCAATGTTATCGCTTTTGCCTCGTTAATTGCCCGGAGGAAAATTCTTTTTCTTTGGAAATCCTCTCAGCCACCTTCATTTAAAGCTTGGCTTGAAGACATTTTATTTTTGCTTAAATTGGAAAAGATTAAATTCACCCTGCGGGGCTCCTCTGGCAAATTTTACTCACACTGGAGACCGCTGATCGAATATGTAAATGGCCTTCCCATAGACGACGTGGCTCCTTAGAACAAGGGCCTGGGCCCTCCCAGGGATGGACGAGTACCTCGCTGCCTGCCCACCACACTTACAGCCGCGCGCTATCCTTCTAACCTCATGAGGCCTAAAATAGGCCAATATGACCCAGATGCTTGCAAGTATAAACCCCGATAACTTGAGTTATTACTGTTTTCACTGTTATACTACCTCCTACCACGATGTATGTACGTGTGTATATGCGTATATATATGCATATGTATATATGTATGTATGTATATTATTATTATTATTTTTATGTATTTTTTATTTCTGTTGGAATGGGACTGGGTTGTGGGGAGGCAAATGAGGGTAGATGTGTTGGTTGGGATGTTTCAATGTAAAAAAGAAAAGAAAATTACACTTGTTAATGTGTTGTAACGCCATTGCTCCCTGCTCAAAAATAAATATTATAAAAAAAAAAAATGTTTAAAATGTGAGTAGAATACTCTATATGTTGAATGAATACTGGTGTCCAGATCAAGTATTCAAGTACTCATGCCAATCCCTAGTGTGTGTGTGTGTGTGTGTGCTTGTGTCGCACGTGTCTGGCTGGGAGCAAACTCCAATAAAGGAAAGGACATGTTGTCAACTGTGAAGCAACAAGCGTGCAAATTGTCAAATCAATGCACAAGACAATCATAATAATCCTGAGTGATTTCCTCCGACATCCTCCACGCTGCAGATGCCAAATGATTTAAAATCTGCCCCTAACGGCCTCAGATGCCTGAATTTTCACAGTCGATATCGCCTGTGTGACAAACGGAAACGTCAATATGGCGCCCATGCTCTGCGCTTTGATTGCCGTGATGAACCCGTTTAGAGCAAATCAATTCTGGCAGCAAAGAGACATTCATCTCCAATCAGGAGTCAGGACTAATCATAAGCCAATCCAAAGTGCCACTGTGTGTGTGTGTGTGTGTGTGTGTGTGTGTGGGTGGGGGGGGAATCATTCTGTTATGTTGCTGCTGTGCTGTTGTGTGCAGCTCCTTTTGTATCAGAGGAGCAGAAAGAAACCCACTGAGATCATCTTGGTTTCCACACAGAAGAACGCAAGACATTAAACACAAGAGACATGGCACGTTACGCACGGCAGCTCGCCACAGGGGGAAGCTGGAGCAAACTCAATGTGACATTGATTTCTCGTTCTCCAGCAGAATCACGTCACCAGTGGGACAAACGTCTTGGGATGAACTGGGTGGATTCAGTGCCCAAGTACAATTAGGGAGAAAAAAAAAAAAAAAATACAATATATATATCTATATACTGTATATATATCTATATACTGTATATATATCTATATACTGTGTATATAGATATATATACTGTGTACCGTATATATACAGTATATATATATATATATATATTAGGGGTGGGAATCACCAGATGCCCACGATACGATACTAAAACGATACTTGAGTCACGATACGATAGTATTGCGATATTGTGATATTGCGATATATTGAATATTGCGATATTTCGATATATTGTCTAACTCCTTTTACTACCTTTACCTTGACCTCACCGGAAGTAAAACATGCAGTGTTTTTTGGTTTTGTTTTGTTTTTGCCCCACATGTAGGCTACATTATTACGCTTCTCTGGACTCAATATGCCACTGCAGGCGCGGACTGCAACATCGGGCACTTTGGGCAGATGCCCAGTGGCCTGGCATGGCATGGCCTGCAATTTTTTTTGTTTTTTTTTAATATATCGATACTGGCGTCCAAATATCGATACAATATCTTCAGGCAAAATATCACGATACCATGGTGTATCGATTTTTCCCCCCACCCCTAATATATATATATATATACAGTATATATAGATAGATAAGAGAAAATCTGTAAGATTTGTCACGTGACATTGTGATGCAACCATCTTCAAAAGCGACCAGGATTTTAAAAAGAAACATCCTCTAGTGCCCCCGGCCTCAGCAGACACCAGCTCCTCCTGGTTCACGGCAATCACCATGAAACTCAAAAACAGGCTTCAGAAGTCTCAAAATAAACTAATACGGGTTATCCTGAAACTGCATCCCAGAATCCATCTCCTCCCCTCTCACTTCCTTAGCCTTAGGTGGCTCAGAGTGGAAGAGAGGGTTTCTCAGATCAAACTGTGCATGGTTTTCAGGATTTTTAAACGGGAGGCTCCTCGCTACCTCTCTGACTACTTCTGTAAAGTCACTGATGTACATGGCTACTCCACAAGAGGAAGCACTGCCAACATTGTTCCCCCCAAATTTAAATATTTAAAGGGTAAATGTACCTTCTCTTATTCAGCAGCTATTTTATGGAACAAACTCCCTGAGAGTATAAAGACCCTTAATTCCAGGTTTTCTTTTAAGCTCGCCTTGAAAAAATGGCTGGTTGGTTCCCAAATGGGTTCCTAACCTTTTATTTTCTTCTGTCTCCTGTATGCTTGCAGCTTTTGAACCCTTGGTAGGTCTTTGATTTATTATATGAGCTGGTCTCTCTTTTATTTATTGATTGGTGCATTTTTGTTGTTGTTTAAATAACCATTCATTCAATGACTGATCAGTCATTGAGTGTATGGCTGTGTTGTTTAATGTTTTTGTTGTTTATGTTGCCCGCGCACACACGCGCTCACACCTGCACACATACATTCACTCCACTTGTCCCATACAAAGGACCACAATGGAAACAAGCCCTTGGGCTTTATTGTGTTTTATTCCTTTTGATCAATATTGTTTTGTTGTATTGTCTTGCACAATTCTGCTTTTATTGAATCAATAAAGATATCAATCAATCAAAAAAACAGCAGCAGCTGAACGTGCTGCGTTACCTGGAGCTGGCGGCGACTCTGGAGCCGCTGCTGTTGAAGGTGACGTGGGTGGCGTTGGAGGTGAAGCGGGTCAGGATGCCGTCCGGGTCGCCATCAGGAAATGTGTGGACCTGCACCGTGTTGTTGGAGCCGGCGGTCACCAGCTTCCCATTCTGTGGAGGGAAATCAAATGATGCACCATGATGCGGTCAATGACACATCCCACACCTACCAGAAGCCTGCAGGCAACCTACCTTCAGAGCCAGGGAGTAGACCTTTTCCCCAACATTGATGGACTTGGGGTCGTCATCATCCAGACTCTCCCATATCCGAACATCTCCGTCACTTCCACAGGTTACAATGAACCTGAGGGAGATGGGAAATGGTTAGGAGAGATGGGACGGTAAAGAGACAAGTTTCCTAATCCGATTAGGAATCTGGAATCTTGTCTCTTTCCCGACTCCAGCTTCCACTGATTAAATCAGTGGAAGCTGGAGTCTCCAGTCCACCTGAGCTGCATGCCTGTGGACTGTGGAGGAACCCCAGGAGAACATGGGGAGAACCTGTCAGGCTGCATACAGGAAGGGAATGGAATAGACCAGGGGTTTCAAAGTCTGAGACTGGATTAAGATTATGTTTGACGTACTTCCCGCTGTCATCGAAGCAGACCTCGGTGTGTCCCTCGGAGTGGCCGTAGCGCATAGGCTTCCTCTCACAAGGCATTTTGACAAGCAGCAGCGCCTTAACGTTACCTGTTGGACAGAGAGACAGTAAGACAGACCTGAAGGTAGCAGCAGTCTACCTGCTGGACAGAGAGACAGCCTGAGACCTGAAGCTAGCAGCAGTCTACCTGCTGGACAGAGAGACAGACACTGAGAACTGAAGCTAGCAGCAGTCTACCTGCTGGACAGAGAGACAGACACTGAGAACTGAAGCTAGCAGCAGTCTACCTGCTGGACAGAGAGACAGACACTGAGAACTGAAGCTAGCAGCAGTCTACCTGCTGGACAGAGAGACATACACTGAGACCTGAAGCTAGCAGCAGTCTACCTGCTGGACAGAGAGACAGACACTGAGAACTGAAGCTAGCAGCAGTCTACCTGCTGGACAGAGAGACAGACACTGAGAACTGAAGCTAGCAGCAGTCTACCTGCTGGACAGAGAGACAGTCTGAGACCTGATGTTAGCAGCAGCCTACCTGCTAGACAGAGACAGTAAGACCTGAAGCTAGCAACAGCCAAACATTACCTGCTGGTACAGAAAGACAGACTGAGACCTAAAGCTAGCAGCAGCCTACCTGCTAGACAGACAGACATGGAGACCTGAAGCTATACTATACTAGCTTCAGGTCTCCGTGTCTATACTATAGCTTCAGGTCTCCAGCAGGCTGGCTGCTGCTATAGCCTATAGCAGCAGCCAGCCTGCTGGACAGACAAACAGACAGCAGACAGTGAGAACTGAGGCTAACAGCAGCCTACCTGCTGGAGCTGGACAGATGACACAGACAGACAGACACTGAGACCTGAAGCTATAGCAGCAGACAGACAGACAGACAGACAGGCAGGCAGACAGACAGACAGGGACAGAGACAGAGACACACACACACACACACTGAGAACTGAGGCTAACAGCAGCCTACCTGTTGTGGACAGATTGACACTGAGACCTGAAGCTATAGCAGCAGACAGACAGACAGGCAGACAGACAGAGACAGAGACAGAGACAGAGACAGAGACAGAGACAGAGACAGAGACACACACACACACACACACACACACACACACACACACACACACACACACACACACACACACACACTGAGAACTGAGGCTAACAGCAGCCTACCTGTTGTGGACAGATTGACACTGAGACCTGAAGCTATAGCAGCAGCAAACCTGCTAGACAGACAGACAGACAGACACTGAAAACAGGCTAGTAGCAGCAGCAGCAGCAGCAGCGCGGCTCCATCAACACGTCTGACATACGGACACAGCAGTGAACCCCTTGCCTCGCTCTCGGCTGTTTTCTGGCACGGCCAACTTAACACAGCTGTGCTTCATGCTAGCTGAGCTAACGCTAACAATAATGCCAAAGCAACGCTAGCTAACAGCAACGTTCAGCTTGAGATGAGATAAAAGAAACGCTGTCAATGGCAGCACGGCTAACATAACAGCTAGCATAACGCATATTTCATTGTGTTTCTAATGCGAAATAAGTAGTTAACGAATAGGTTATAACTTTACTAGAGTCTCGTACAACAACTTACAACTTTATCCGAGTCTCCGAGTGAGTTAGTTTCTTGAGGCTCTGGCTGCCGCAGTCACAGTGCTGAATCTCCCGCGCGGCGTTGAAAACAGGAACAGCAGCGTCACGACTCCCGCCAGCCACGTCATTACGTCACTGTCATAACCCCTCCCACATTCGGCTCCTGCCCATGCTCCTGTGTGTGTGTGTGTGTGTGTGTGTGTGTGTGTGTGTGTGTGTGTGTGTGTGTGTGTGTGTGTGTGTGTGTGTGTGTGTGTGTGTGTGTGTGTGTGTGTGTGTGTGTGTGTGTGTGTGTGTGTGTGTGTGTGTGTGTGTGTGTGTGTGTGTGTGTGTGTGTGTGTGTGTGTGTGTGTGTGTGTGTTCTTTCTCTCCTTCGTCTTATGATTCATATGATGACTCAGTAACCTTTGCTTAGTTTACTTGTTTATTTTTACTTCAGTAGATTTGTAGGCTACACCTTTTTGATTTCATTTTTTAGGCTACTTCTAAGTAGGAAATCAAAGAAGTAGCAAAGCAAAAATAACAGTAAGTAGGCTATACTTGAGCATAACACTACTCTTTCCACCGCTGTCTAGAACCATTTAAAAGGTTAAATGGTTCAGTGGGAAGTTAAGAGACAGAGCAAGTTTTGTTGTGATGCTTTTAAATGTCCATTTTATTTCTTCTTTTCGTTTATTTTCCTGTCAACCATTTTATGTGAAGCACTTTGAATTGCCTCTGTGTATGAAATGTGCTATACAAATAAACTTGACTTGACTTGACTTGACTAGTAAAGAAACAGTATAGGCCTACTTCTAGAGTAGGATGGTACTCTTTCCACCATTCCACCTAACGAGCTGAAGAAGGCGGGAGAGCAAAGTGATGCCCAGAAACAAATATTCACTCAGGCTATAATTCATTTAATTATTTACTTCATGTATAGTATAGCTTTTAATATACACCTATAGCTTTTAATGCACCTTGACTGGTTCCAAGGGCGCGGCCTCGACTCGAGCGCCCGCTGCCTGTGGGAGAGAGAGGCGTCTCAGGGGAGAATTTGATTAGAGCAACAGGAAATACTCTGCTGCCAGACAGCTGTGTGTCTAAATATTACATCAGTGAAATCTAATAGTCTACCAGAATCAGTGTGTGAAGATGCGTGTGTGTGTGTGTGTGTGTGTGTGTGTGTGTGTGTGTGTGTGTGTGTGTGTGTGTGTGTGTGTGTGTGTGTGTGTGTGTGTGTGTGTGTGTGTGTGTGTGTGTGTGTGTGTGTGCGTGCGTGCGTGCGTGCGTGCGTGCGTGTGTGTGTGTGTGCCTGCTATAGGCTAACTGAAGTATGGTTTTCCGATATACGTATAGGCTCTACATGAACAGACGAGGCCGGCCTGCTCCAACTCATAAAATCTACTGTTTCCTTTCTCAGATTTGGGTATCAGATAATATTCTAAATTTAGTGTAATTCAAGATATCATTTCTGAGCTTCTGAAAATCATGGGCGCCCTAACCGGATCATACAAGACGTCGTTAATATTTCATGTATGTGGTTTTGGCGAAAATCAATACGTGTGGCTCCCGACTCTGTCCATTGACTGAAACTGTGCACTGACTGACGAGTGGAGGGGCAGCGTCGCTGTCTAAGGGATCAAACAACCAAAAAGAGGATTTCCATGAAATGTAACACTGATATATCCATTTCTGCAACTACAAACCAACCCATTTACTCAAGCGTGTAGTACTGAGGTACTGACACACGGGCTAGCAGCGAGGTATAAAATAACATGTGGAAACAATAATGCTGTATCGGCCCAATATTCCATGTGCTGTTTTGTATGGGTGCAGCAAATGCTGCTCTAGTCTACTGTCTAGGGCAGATATTGCTTTACATAGCCACTCAGAGGGAGGGCCAGAGGGGTTGAATGACAGATTAATCGAAAATCTGATTTCCCATCATGGTAAATTGTCTTTCTTTTATGTCTTTATCTTTCAATTTTCTCTACTGAAGCGCTGGCATTTAGAGGTGGCTTTTGCAGAGAGCGCGGTGAATTGTTTTTCGAGCGATAGGCAGGCCTACTTCAAAAGGTGCATTTTAGCCTGCCTAAGTATGACACACAACCCGATGCGCCAAACACAGGGCCTGGGTAAGCATGACTTATACATGTAGGTTACTACTGCGCCATTAAAGGAACACTCCGCCCATTTTCAACCAGCTTTGTATCATTAGAACATCAGTAGTATATCAGAAAACTGTAAACAGTTTTGAAGTCTGTCATTTAATTTGACAGTTATTGAGTGTTAAAGTGTGGACCAGTGACATCACTGGTCCACACTAACTCAAATTAATAACTCATTAACTCAAATCAACTCTCAATAACTGTCAAACTAGATGAATGATGAATAGTTTGACAGTTATTGAGAGTTGATTTGAGTTAATGAGTTATTAATCTGAGTTAGTGTGGACCAGTGATGTCACTGGTCCACACTTTAACACTCAATAACTGTCAAATTAAATGACAGACTTCAAAACAGTTTACAGTTTTCTGATATACTACTGATGTTCTAATGATACAAAGCTGGTTGAAAATGGGCGGAGTGTTCCTTTAAGTCACTCTGATTTGTCACAAAGTGTCGAAAGGACAAGGCTTGAGAAAAACAGTTGTGCGACAGAGACAGTGTAAATGGCATTTATTGGTTTGTGTGATCAATACAATAGGCTATATGCCTGCCTACCCAGAGGTGAAATCACAGTGAACCCGATAGTGCCTACAGTCCTACACTGTACACTGTGTAGCAGCATGATCAGCAGACAAAGAAGTCTCCAAAGCTCTGATAAATGCACTTGTGTCGCCATCTTGTGGTTGTATAGAAAAAGGCAGCTCACATCAAATCGGTTCAGTTTAGTCTGTATAATGTATACATTAAGAAGCTCACCATTGTGTGTACACACAAAACCAACTTACAAGGATGACATGACTCTTGCATCACTATCTGAGAATGTTTTAAACCAGTTATCAGTCAGTTATCACTCATCTCTCTCTCCCCCCCCCACATATTTCGACTGTTAGTCCAGTTATTTCACCCATATAAGTACTAGATAAAAGTGACAGTTCTTAACAAGCACGTCCTACTGCATGTCTGTCTCAACTTTCCCACAACGAGGTAAACGTGGTCAAGTAATCCATCAGTCTTTGGAAAGAGATGTGGTCAGTTTGTATTTTACAGTTAGTTACCATCTTAAAGTGTTCAGTTGATATGTGGCAAATGGGAACGTCTAAGGTTTGGGAAAAGTCGGCCCCACCTCATCCTTAGGAGGGAAGAGGTGGTCTACATCCTTCACTTCATCGCTAAAGTAACGAGGACAAAGGAAAGTCAGCACATCATTGGGCTGGTTGGAGACTGTCCGGTTGTGTGCTGGACGGAGCTGGAACGGCAGACAGAGAAAACCAAAGCCAACTTGTGTTTTCGGAGAGGTCTGATGCCTCTAGGTAGGTCGGCTCGCAGGTTGGCTTGATTCTCTTTCTTGATGCATCGAGATCGATAAACCTCTTCCGATACAGTGGTTGTTTGCCTACCGTCCAGCTCTGCACCTTCTAGACGATCAGGGGTTACTCTTGCCTCCTTGCTAATAATAACATCTGTCTCTTTAGTTTGTCCCATGATGGCCATGGCATGAAGCCTGCCTTTTGGGAGTGCTACACAGCGCAGGCCGCGTCGCACTTGATGTGGTACTGCCGCAGGTAGTGTCTGAGCTGAGGCGGCAGCAGCAGGCTCTGGATGCCCTGGTAGGTGGTGCTGCTGCAGATGGCGGCCCTGCACAGGTGCTGCAGGGAGAAGGGGAAGGTCCTGGGGAGCGGCCGCGACAGGAGGGGCTCAAAGAAGAGGCAGGTGGCCGGGTCGCTGTAGTGCCTCAGCAGGCCCGTCACGCTGGGGTCGCGGTACATGCACGGGTCGCGTCCGTCGAAGCTGAAGCGCTTGCCGTTCTGCTCGATGCGGGCGTGCAGCGAGCGGCTGTAGCGCCGGAAGCTGACGGAGAAGAGGAACTCGTCCTGGGCGGAGTCTCGGAGCAGGAAGGTGCCCTCCGGTTGGCCCTCCAGGAGCGCCTCCGCCTCGAAGCGGTTCAGCACCCCCCAGTAGCACGGGCTGTTGTTGATCTGCAGCAGGTCCGGCACCAGGATGTAGTCGGTGTGGCTGCAGCCGCCCTCTGCTCCCCCGTGCGGACGGGAAGGGTCCCAGTCCTCCAGGCTGGTGCTCCCAGGCCCGGGGGAGCAGCTGATGTCCTCCCAGGAGAGGGGTGTTGGCGGCGGGGAGGAAGAGGAGGATGAGACACTGGGCTTGAGGGGCGCCTCCAGGCCCTTGATGGCACTCGGGTGGGTGGAGTGTTTTTTAATAAGGTGCCAACAGTGGGCCAGTTCAGACTTGGGCGAGAAGGGACACTTGTCCTGCATGAGCTCCGAGACGTGGATCTTGCGCTTGGACCAGAGGAGCACCGAGAAGGGCCGCGAGGAGCCGGGAGGGTGGTGGTGGTGGTGGTGGTGGTGATGGTGGTGATGGTGGGAGCGGAGAGGGAAACACTGGCCCACGGCATCCTGGAACTTCTGCCGCAGGGAGCGGCGAGACAAGGCCTTCCGACACGCTACATCGATGTCGCCGGACGTCAGCGCGTCCCCCAGAGCGCTGCAGCTGCACTTCCTCTCTCGGCGTCGCCTCGGACAGGAGGTGGACCGGACCCCCAGCTCCTCCATCCCCTCCGGCTCCGCGGCCCCGGGGCCCGGCTCGGTGCGGGAGCGTTTCTTCCCCCGCCAGACATAGCTGTCGGCGCTCCAACTGCGGATGCCACACTTGGGTCGGGTGTCCGAGCTACGCGACTTCTTCTCTGACATGGCAGCTTTCCTCTTCTGACTCTGTGTCACATTCAAAAACAGACACGTCTCAGTCATGACAGGATCAGGACCATGTCTCAAAAGAAATGAACAAGTAGCTTATTGTTAAAAAATAGATTATCAGTAGCCTTTTGCCTGAGTCAAAGGCAGCAGAGTTGTACCTTTTGTCACTGTTACAAACGTAGTTTTTAATGGTTCTTTTCTGGGTTCTTTTTCTGTTTTGCCATTGTTTGGTTTTTATTTCAAGGTTGTTGTTTTTACCTTAAACAACATGGAATTTGTTTCAGGACCAAATAGATGTGGAGTTCCTGCGCTTTATGAATAGTTTGTTATGGTCATTGCCAAATGCAATAAATCAAATTTCGAATGCAGATATTGCAAGAAGAGCAAGTGGAAGAAAATGGATCCGTTTCCATGAAACAGGAAAAATCTGTTTAACACTCAACCAGCCAATAGACAATAGGACAGATTTGTTATCCTACTATATATATATATATATATATATATATATATATATATATATATATATATATATATATATATATATTATTACTATATTATTATTACTTTATTGTTATCCTATACTTTAGTGACCGACTATAATCGGATTAAATTGAACGGACCTTGAACACACATAGATGGAATTAAATAGGCTAGTCATTCTCTATCATTATAAACGGTTTTGAAGATGACTGGAATAATGCAAGTAGAAAAGGTAACCACTGCGCTCAGACAGGTGCGTAGTCCAATATAGAAATGTCACAAATAAATGAAAAGGTGGGGACCGCACTCAAGGAATATCGTTTTTAATTTTCTTTTTCTTTAGCAACAAAACGTTTTCGGCCGTCCGGCCTTCATCAGTGTGCAAGTGCAGAATGGTTGAAACAGACAGGTCTTAACTAGGCTGTGACTGACAACATGACAGGTGGGCACAATCAGCAATTAGCACAGTTAATAGGTAGACTATGTCACACATGATCATGAATGCGTAATGGCTATGGTGTTGATACGATTATATCCTGGATAAATACATTATGCGAACATATATACATATTTCAAAACATTAATGTTTTGAAATATGTATATATGTTCGCATAATGTATTTATCCAGGATATAATCGTATCAACACCATAGCCATTACGCATTCATGATCATGTGTGACATAGTCTACCTATTAACTGTGCTAATTGCTGATTGTGCCCACCTGTCATGTTGTCAGTCACAGCCTAGTTAAGACCTGTCTGTTTCAACCATTCTGCACTTGCACACTGATGAAGGCCGGACGGCCGAAAACGTTTTGTTGCTAAAGAAAAAGAAAATTAAAAACGATATTCCTTGAGTGCGGTCCCCACCTTTTCATTTATTTGTGGAATAATGCAAGAGCATCTCTTACCTTGCAAACAGGTTCAAAGGGACACCTCCATGTTCTCCATGTCGTGCGGTCGCTGTGTGCAGCTGGCAGACATGTGAGAGCAGTTAGTAGTCTGCAGCTCCAACAGACTGCCGCTCCACTGCTCCGCCTCCTATATCAGTATATGATGCCAAATCCCCAGGGAGCAGATTCCTCTCAGCCGGGATCTGAATGAAAGGGAGGGGAAGGGGAAGAGGGGGAGAGGGGAAGGGGAAGAGGGGGGGGGGGGGGGGGGGAGGGGGGGAGGGTCTCAGGTTAATGGCAGTGAGATATGACCCTTACATCCTCTCTAACCCTATTGATGAATATGCCATTTCCAAAAAAAAAAGATAAAAGATAGGCTATTTGTATCCAGACCAGCCGGAGAGAGCTTCTTCCATTCACAAAAATGAATTATTCCCGGTTGTAATTCAATTTGTGCATGTCAACTTGTGTCTTTTTTTTATTTTTTATCCAAAACCCATAGCTTCACCTAAAGCGTTGGAAGCACATTTCCTGAGGAGTTTTCAGATATAAATCTATATACCTGCGGGAGACACCAGCTAAAGCAGACCATTCCTCAGATTGACTAATAGCCTGCACGGTCTTACACAGCTTAGCTGTCTGGCTAATTAACTATTCAGCAGAGGAAACAAGCAAGCGTTTAAAAAGCCTCTCCTATTGATTGAGACGACCTTTGCGTTTCCCAGTTAAAACTTATTCCAGCAAGTGCTGATAGGACTGATAGGACATTCTGCAAGATCTAGAACTCATGATACAAATAGACTACATCAGGGCTATTCAATTATATTGTTCGGGGGCCACATTGTCAGAAAGCTAAGGGCCCGGGGGGCCGGACATTTCCCCTGAGCTATTATTATCATCAGTGCCAACACATCTCAAATTTTTTGATTTGACTACATTGCAAAAGTCGCCTCATCGTAGCCTCACGGTCCATGTTTTGATTTTTGTGTATAATTCTATTTTCTTTTCAGACCAGAAATTAAAAAAAATTGTTACACATCAAAATCAATCCACAGATGAAAAACGGAAACGGGACTTGATTTTTATCTGCCGATGAAGCCTCTGAGTCATCGAGAGAGGGGAAGAGAGAGGGGGCAGAGAGACACATAGTGAGGGGGAGAGAGAGAGGTGAGACAGACAGAGAGAGAGGGAGAGAGAGAGAGGAGATCCCCCCCCCCAAAAAAATCCCTCCCCCAAGAACTGGTCCGCGGGCCGGTGTGAGTTGATTGGCGGGCCAGATTTGGCCCCCGGGCCACCAGTTGAATAGGCGTGGACTACATCTAGCAGCCAAATATTATTACTCCCAGTGCCCTTTGTGTGTGTGTGTGTGTGTGTGTGTGTGTGTGTGTGTGTGTGTGTGTGTGTGTGTGTGTGTGTTGTAGTTGCAGCTCTAACAAATAAAGGAGAGAGTCATCAATAAAATGGCTGACATCCAGATAATGTAGTGACACTCGACTTCCTCTTAAGTGAATATTTAATGCTCTTCGCATTATCACAGAGCCCAGCAGGGTGATAAAACCACATGTTCTGGCACACGGCCTGGTCCATTGATCCCACTCCACACTACACTCGAAAACAAAACTCAGCAGACCATCCGGATTTGAGTTACCTCAGGAAATAATTATAGTCAGATCAGTCGGGGAATGTATTTTCTGTATTTCTCCAGGGCTTTTCTCCTAACCTGCTGCACCTGTTAAAAATGTTGGTATGATAAGATAGGAATCGAATAAGACGAGTCAATGTGGTTTGGGTGATTTGTTCTTTCAAACTTCCATTTCCTAACTGAAATGCCTAAAAAGCAATGTTTGTTTAACCTGTGTTGTGTGTCACCTGCAGGTGGGCTCGAACTCAAAGTCTTCGGCATGGGATGCAGAGTTGCGGACGCTCTACTAACGGCTCTTGCACACCTACAATGGCAAAATCGCTTTTCCGCTGTGACGCAGCGTTTTGTGGGCGTGGAAACCAGCTTCCAGCTTGGAGCTGTAGCCTGTAGAAACGTTTTCAGGTAGATGTACAGAAGGGTGTTTGGACGAATTGTGTAGGAAGAGCTGTCATTGGGTAGCTTTAACGAAAGGTCCCGCCCTAGTCCCGCCCTGCGAGCGTGAAGCTGCTCGGAGACAAGCCGCCTCTAGTCTGCGACAGCGAAACGCTGGGCGGTTCCTGCGGCAGGGGGCGCGAGGTTGAAATTGACCAATAGGACGCGGAAATGGAGCAAGACAGCCTATCAAGATGCAGCGTCAAAGAGGCTTTCACAGGAGGCATGCCGCCGAGCGTTTCATGGTGTGCAAGAGCCGTGACGGTGCAGCCACACTTGAGCGCCGTTTGACGCGTGCCGACGCTGCTGCCCATTCAACTTGTATTGAACATGCTGCTCGACGCCTCGCGAAGCATGCTGGGATACCAGACGATGCGTAGCAGGCTTGTGAAGCGACAGTGGGCAACAGAGGGGGCGGGGTGGAGTTTGACAAAGTTCAAAGCTAGCCAATTGAGCTCGTCCTAGGACCTACCCTACCCTTCCTGTCCTCTTCCACTTCCTCTCTACCACCAATTTTCAAAGAAGCAAAGTAAATCTAGCAGCAGCTAGCTTGGGAGCTAGCTGCTGGGAGCTAGCTGCTGCTTCCGGATTTCCACGCCCACCAAGCGTCGAGCGTCCATACAGCCAAGCGTCAGCCCGCGTCAAATGACGCGCAAGTGTGGCTGCACCGTAAGGAGGCTAGCGCTAGCGTCTGTTGCTAGAGCATCTCTTGAGGTGTCAGGGGGACTGAGGTTTACTCACTGTACAGCGCTACCTGCTGGCTACCGTGACACTCGCCCCCCTAAACCTCACTCCCATCTGGGTCACGGTTACAATGTACCCAGGTTGTGTAGTAGTCCCCTGCAGCTGGGGATCGAACTTGGAAACTCCGGCATCTTTGCAACATCGCCTTTGTTAAATTCAATATAAATGTAAAGTTCCAGTTGCTCCCTATTTGTAATCGGATTACATAATCGGACGATTACAGTTACTAGTACCCATTCACAGATTCTCAGAAACTCCCCATTTACCGCACACTCAACCTCTCCATTGAACCAAAGCCCAAATTGATTCGGCAGAATAATGGAGTACACACGCACGCACGCACGCACGCACGCACGCGCACGCACACACACACACACACACACACACACACACACACACGCACACACAAACTGTCAATGGAAACAGGTCAATAGCGTGCGGATGCCAGCGGAGTGCATGAGAGAGAGACAG
>NC_139645.1:10631982-10769482 GCF_964638095.1 Poromitra crassiceps | reverse complement strand
TATGTTACTGACCCCAGATCACACCACCACCCAGTGCATCCTATGTTACTGACCCCAGATCACACCACCCAGTGCATCCTGTTACTGACCCCAGATCACACCACCCAGTGCATCCTATGTTGAATACTAATGTGTTTGTGTCACTGGCTTCCGCTGTAAGACAAGCTGCACACACAACACAACACACACACACACACACACACACACACACACACACACACACACACACACACACACACAGACACGGAGTTACTGGAATTTCTCCTCTCTGCTATTGATTTTTGGTGGGCTTTGCAAACGTTGACATGACTAGCAAGAGACATACAAGCCTTTTCAAATGATTCTGCACCCCCCCCCCCCTCCCCCTCCTCCTCCTCCCCCCCTCCTCCTCCTCCTCCTCCTCCTCCTCCCCCCCCCCTCCTCCTCCTCCTCCCCCTCCTCCTCCTCCTCCCCCCCCCCCCTCCTCCTCCTCCTCCCTCCATGCATTATAGCTCAGGAGACAGGCAGGACGTGAGCCGGCAGATAAGCAATGGATGGAAAAGCTGTGAGTGATCCTCCGGTCATCAGTCTGACAGCCCGGAGTCTACTGCACCTGGAGGCTGGAGGTCAACCTGGAGCTTCTGCTTTACAGCTGGAGAGGAGAGGAGAGGAGAGGAGAGGAAGTGCTGCCGAAGTGTCCTTGAGCAAGATCCTGACCTCTGGGCCTCCCTGTGGAGGCAAGGAAGAGTAAAGAGAATGTCCTTGCAGAAAAATCACACAGCAGCTCAGAAAAAGATATTAGATGACATCCCGAAGAGTCAAGCTCATCAGCTGTTCAGTTTAGACAAGAGTCACATTACTGCAGGGGGAATAGCAATAATAGTCGGATCATGACTCAGCTGAAATATTGCTTCAGAAATGTGACCTAAGTGAGCTTTTAAAGGTTTTTGGTTTCACCTCTGGTTCAGGAACCTCAGATTTCACAGGACGACCATCTCTCAGTGACGATAACTAACATTAAAGTATTTTGTATTGTATAGCTGCTATTTGTCCTGTGAGGTTTACTGTAAAACAGCATTTTCATCCAGTGCCACATTGCTTTGAAGATTTCTTTGAACATATATATATCTTTGAATATATATATATATATATATATATATATATATATATATATATATATATATATATATATATATATATAAGCAATATAGCATGAGAGCCAGTGTGTTGTGGCAAATATATCCCGCTGATCAGCTGTTATCCCACTCGGCCTGCGGCCTCGTGGGATAACTGCTGAGCAGCGGGATATATGCCACAACACACGCAGCTCGAGTGCTATATTGCTTTTATAAAACGGTTTCCAAGTATGATAATATAATAATAATAATAATACTATAAGTCCAACTGGCATGGCATTCTGATAGAGTCAGTTGAAACACTACTGTAAGGCGGGACCTCTAGCAAGAAGATAGACGTGCGGGTGATTTGATTGGATCGTTCTGGAGACTGAAGTTGACATTGGGCAATCCTGGCGCTTGCTGAGAAGCTGAGAGCTTTCTGCAAAGCCCGACACCAACTAACGTTACGTCTTATTTAGAAATGCGGGGTTAACAGCCTTTTTTTTGCAAAGAAGACATTAGCCCGCGTCTATTCTTGTACAAAACATAATTTTCTGCGAAGTATTAGTAAAGTTATAAGCGAAGATCGATTCACAAGGATCTGACAGCTGTCTCCGCCATTTTTTTTTCTACATTTTTTTCTACATTGTCATTTGAGGTAACCAAAGCCTTTTAGTAAGAGAGTTGCGTCTCATAAACCATGGCCATGGGTTATGGCCATGGGTTACGGTATTTATACCATGGCTGTGAACCAATCAGATTGTTTGATTTGAGAGAGCCGTTTTATAAATATATATATATATATATATATATATATATATATATATATATATATATATATATATATATATATATATATATATATATATATATATTACATGTTTTTGCTCATGGCCCCCTTCACACTCAGCAGACAGCTCTACTTGCCTGACGTGGCCGGTCTCCATTCTCCAAACTGTGACCGCACCGGCTGCATTCTGCTGTACACTGTACACTGACAAGTACAAGTACCTCATTAAAACCCCACATCAAAAAAATACAAACTATCCCTTTAAGTTCTCTCAGCAGCAGTGATGCCACTTTAATTTTTCCCTTCATATACTGTATGTACAATTTATTAGTAGGCTACAGCTATTAGAAAGTGATGTGAAAAGTGGAGGCGGGTGTTTGTAGTTAAGGCAAGGCTAATGAGAATTTGTCAGGTAAGTGACATTGTCATATCATAAATTGACATTTGATAAGAAAGAAAGAAAGAAAGAAAGAAAGAAAGAAAGAAAGAAAGAAAGAAAGAAAGAAAGAAAGAAAGAAAGAAAGAAAGAAAGATGTAATGTTAAATCTAGGTCAGGCCGCAGTGAGTTGGTGCAGTGATTTCAATCTCTTCTTCCATGTGAAATTAAGGCTTTTTAATAAATTCTTGCAGTGAGACAAAGTGTCGTGGACAATTCAGTTTTGCTATTCTGACTCAACTATTGGACAAGGTTTAGAAAAAAAAGGGTTTAGAACAGAAACCATTGAACAACAGCATCAGTAGCCTAGTAGGTACTTCAGCCAAACAAAACACAAAGGGACAAAATGTGGAACCAAAAGGAAAAAAAATACATATGCTATGGGAAACACTGGTGTGTGTATGTATATCCATAACCATGTGTGTATGTGTCTTGGGTTTCTCTCGGTAATGTGTGGGGCAGCGACAGACAGCAGTGCGGGGGAGCGGGGGGTGGATGGAGCTTGCGGGAAGCGCCTGCTGTCCGGCCGGCGGCAGCAGAAATAAATCTCCCCAGTGGAAAGCTGATCCAGCGGCTCACATGTCCGTCCGACCCGACCCGACCGAGCGCCGCATAGATCTGATGCACATCCACGCTGTCTGTGTCTTAATGCAGTGCTTCTCAGATGTTTTCACATGAGGGACCCCTAAAGTGACAAAAATTAGACCACGGTCGCCCGGATGATAATAAGATTGATGCTTTTAGATGTTTTATTGCATAGAAAAACTAGAACGACCGCAACGCGGACTTATGCCTCTGCCATTAGTTCATTCTTGAGTCCAAATCGCCATTTGAGGCAAATTGGAAGAAATTCCGTCGAAGGGTGCTCCTGAGATGTTGCGTTACAGAGCTTGGAAATTGGGTGTGTGAGGTCAGTGACCTTGAACTTTGACCACCAAAATGTAATCAGTTCATCCTTGAGTCCAAGTGGACGTTTGAGGCAAATTCGAAGAAATTCCATCAAGACATTTCTGAGATATCGCGTTAAGCTTGAAAATGGCATTCGAGAGGTCACAGTGACCTTGACCTTTGACCTTTGATCACCAAAATGGAATCAGTTCATCTTTGCGTCCAAGTCTTTGTTTGAGCCAAATCAGAAGAAATTCTATCAAGCTGTTCTTGAGATATTGCGTTAACGAACTTGGGAATGGCGTTCGTGAGGTCACAGTGACCTTGACCTTTGATCACCAAAATCTAATCAGTTCATGCTTGAGTCCAAGTCGATGTTTGAGGCAAATTTGATTAAATTCCGTCAAGGCATTCCTGAGATATCGCGCTAACAAGCTTGAAAATGGCGTTCGAGAGGTCACAGTGACCTTGGCCTTTGACCTTTGACCACCAAAATCTAATCAGTTCATCCTTGAGTCCAAGTGGATGTTTAGGGCAAATATGATGTAATTCCGTAAAGGCGTTCCTCAGATATCGAGTTAACGAACATCGGACGGACGGATGGACATAGGTACGGACGGACAACCCGGATCCATAATGTCTCCGGCCTGGCTATCGCCGGCGGCGGAGGCATAATAATGGACACCCGCACACTGTCTTCACTTGCTCAAAATTTTTCCAATTTTCCAAAGTGATTCTACTCCACCTACGCACCTGCCACAAGACTTCTCAGGTGTGAGACTTTGGTTGAAATGTGTTATTGCAGAAAGTGTATAAAACCCATGACCAAAATAGTCATTGTGTTCCTTATGAATGGAATTATAGCAAAAATACATTACCCCCCTTTTGGCTGGGGAGCCCCTGGAACCCCTCAAGGACCCCTGGGGGTCCCCGGACCCCCATTTGAGAACCACTGTCTTAATGGCACGAATAGGACACTCAGGCGCGGACTGCACCATCCGGCGCTTTGGGCAGATGCCCGGTGGCCTGGCAGCTGGCTAACGTAACTAACTAGCCGGTCTAACTAACTAGGAAATGTTGACAGATCATCACTTTTTTTGTTATAGCAACGAACGAAGCTTGAAACGTTTGCATTGAGGCTGTGTTGTTTTATCACTCGGACAGTAACAGCATCTTTCTTCACACACGTTATCTGTCTGCCTGACTCCCTCACTTCACGTCTTTTTTTTGTGTCAAGCTAGCCAGTCTTAACACATCACTTCCTGTTCTAACGGAATTATAAAGTAAAATACATTTGGCTTTTCTTTTAACCATATATAATACCAAAGCGAAAATAATTAATAGGTGACATGCTAGACATGTAACACTACCCCCACTCTGGATGGTGATTAGTCCCCTACACCAAGCCGGGAATCACAAAAAAATACTTTCTAAATAGCCAAAAAGGAAACATTGCAAAACAATAGGCTACTCTCCATAAAAAACAATAACCAGCCCCATTTTTTATGACAACATTCTCTTGCCACCAGTTACTGCAACATTGTTTTAACCTTAGCTACTTCCCAACCCCAATATTTTCCTTAAACCAAACTCCTGTGTTATATCCTGTGTCTGATCAATACTGTGTGACAGATCAAATAACAGCTAACGGCAACATTACCAAACCCAACGGGGACACCTCGCCATTCCGAAGTGTCGGCATTCCGATCATTGACTTCTATGCTTTCGGAGAGGCGGCCCTTTTTTATCTCCAAAAAATGTTTCGCCGAGAGGTTAGGTTAGGCTTAGGCGTGGGGGGTGGGAGAGGTTAGGTTTAGGGTTAGGGTCTGGGGGAGGGTTCTTTCGCAATGGCGAGGTTAGGGTTAGAATTTTGTCGGAATGCCGGTATTTCGGAGTGCCGACATTTCGGAATGCCGAGGTGTCCCCAAACCCAACAACAGGCAACGAAACAGCACGTTCCATAACTTTCTCCCCTCTACATTTCCGGAACTCGTTTTTGTTTTTACATTTCCGGAACCTTTATTTACATTTCAGCAAACTATTTTTTTTGTTTCAGGAACTCCTTCTTTTATTATTATTTACACAAGAGAACAGTCGATAGAACCCCCTTTTGTTCTTATTGTCTTTCTTTTTGGAGTTCAGGGTGGACTACCATCACTCCCAGTGAGATCAGGGCGCATTTTTGTCCTCTTCCATAACAATTATGTCAACACCAGTCCACTTAAAGTACAATTCAGTTAGTTATCGACTCCCCAAGCCAGCCGATCTGGGTCTGGTCTGGTCTGGTCCGGGTCTGGTCTCCTGCACGTGGCTGGAGGTCGGCTCCCCCTGGCCAGGCTGTGTTGGACTACCCCCACTATAGCCGAAGCTCGAGGGGCACAAGAGGTTGAGTTGAGTTGAAGGGTGTCAGAAGAGCAGAAGGGGGACTCGGTTTCAAACAGGGCCATTGTTTCCATTTGGACTAAAACATTTAGCACAGATAGCAATATTTGGGAAGAATTTTTATTGCTTTTTTGTGATACATAAACACATAACACAACAAAGCACCAAAACATCTACCATACATACATACCACTCTAAATCCCCCCTCCACCACAGATCAGATTTAACAGAGCTCCCACACATTTTCATGGATACAATTTCTAAACTTTTCCATGACTTTTAATAATAATAATTGATATATTATAATTAATAGAATTTCCATGTAATGTGAGGCGGTGACTGAATAAATACCAAAAATTATTAGTATGGTCAAATCGACACAGGTGCTCTTTATATTGGTTTTTAGTATTTTAGTGTCACTGCATCATGGAAGCTATTGAACTAAAAGAGGAATTTTCCATAAAAATACTAATATAATATACAAGAAAATCAATACATATTAGAGCTGCGTTATATCAAATGCTACAGAGAATACATTTGCCCTCATGTTACATTCCATGGAAGCTTATCCACAGGAAGATTACTGCAACAATTTCATTACACACAACAAAATGTTATGACTTTTCCTAAACGTTCAAGGACTTTACCCATCTGTGTGGACTATCATGTGTTTCTTCAAGTCTCCTTTCTGACCAAAACCTTTACCACAGACTGAGGAATTATATTGTTTATCTCCTGTGTGGATCATCATGTGTGTCTTCAAGTAGTCTTTACGACCAAAATTTTTACCACAGACTGAGCAATTAAATTGTTTATCTCCTCTGTGGATTATCATGTGTCTCTTCAAGTCTTGTTTATGACAAAAACCTTTACCACAGAGAGAGCAATTAAATTGTTTATCTCCTGTGTGGATTATCATGTGTGTCTTCAAGTTTGCTTCATAACCAAAACCTTTACCACAGACTGAGCAAATAAATTGTTTATCTCCCATGTGGACTATCATGTGTGTCTTCAATGATCCTTTTTGACCAAAACCTTTACCACAGACTGAGCAAATAAATTGTTTATCTCCTGTGTGGACTATCATGTGTAACTTCAAGGTTCCTTTACGACCAAAACCTTTACCACAGACTGAGCAATTAAATTGTTTATCTCCTGTGTGGATTATCATATGTGTCTTCAAGTAGTCTTTACGACTAAAACATTTACCACAGACTGAGCAATTAAATTGTTTATCTCCTGTGTGGACTATGATGTGTTTCTTCAAGTCTCCTTTATGACCAAAACCTTTACCACAGACTGAGCAAATAAATTGTTTCTCAACTGTGTGGATTATCATGTGTGTCTTCAAGTTTGCTTTACGACCAAAACCTTTACCACAGACTGAGCAAATAAATTGTTTATCTCCTGTGTGGACTATCATGTGTAACTTCAAGGTTCCTTTATAACCAAAACCTTTACCACAGACAGAGCAATTAAATTGTTTATCTCCTGTGTGGACTATCATGTGTGTCTTCAAGTTTCCTTCACGACCAAAACCTTTACCACAGACTGAGCAATTAAATTGTTTATCTCCTGTGTGGATTATCATGTGTGTCTTCAAGTTTCCTTTACGACCAAAACCTTTACCACAGACTGAGCAAATAAATTGTTTATCTCCTGTATGGATTATCATGTGTGTCTTCAAGTGTGCTTTATGACCAAAACCTTTACCACAGACTGAGCAAATAAATTGTTTATCTCCTGTGTGGATTATCATGTGTCTCTCCAACTGTACTTTATGACCAAAACCTTTACCACAGAGAGAGCAATTAAATTGTTTATCTCCTGTGTGGACTATCATGTGTGTCTTCAAGTAGTCTTTACGGCCAAAACCTTTACCACAGACTGAGCAAATAAATTGTTTATCTCCTGTGTGGATTATCATGTGTGTCTTCAAGGTTGATTTATAACCAAAACTTTTACCACAGACTGAGCAATTAAATTGTTTATCTCCTGTGTGGACTATCATGTGTGTCTTCAAGTGTCTCTGTGAGTCTAAACCTGACTGAGGTTCACTAGTTTCCATGCATTCATCATCATTGTCTTCAGTCTCAGAAGAGTCTGAAGTCTTGTCATCAGTAATTGGTTGTGAATTACTAGCTGGTTCTGATACTCCACAATCCTCTTCATCAGCTTCTGTTTTCATCTGTTCAGTTGAGCAGCTGGCTAGAGGCTCTGTCTCTCTCTTCTCCTCAGTTTGGCTTTGATGAAGCAGGAAGGACTGAGGTTTATCTTCCTCACATTCACTCTTCACAGACACAACAGAACATGGGAACTTGGTGATATCATCAGCCTCCTCCGGCCGTTGAAGCTGCTCTCCCCCCTGGCTGATCCAGAGTTCCTCCTGTTCCTCTTTAATGTGTGGGGGCTCTGGGTCCTCCTGTTCCTCTTTAATGTTTGGGGGCTCTGGGTCCTCCTGTTCCTCTTTAATATCATGTGGGGGCTCTAGGTCCTCCTGTTCCTCTTTAATATAATGTGGGGGCTCTGGGTCCTCCTGGTCCAGACTGGGGCTCCACTCCTGCTGCTCAGCGGGAATCTCTTCTTTAACCAACAGCTGCTGGAGGTCTGGAGGCAAGGCCTCTCTGTGTAACGGCCACTGCACCCGACACAGCTTCACCACAGCTCTCAGCTTCTGGACGTTAGACATTTTAATGTTCACACAGTGAACACAGGAACTTTTCCTCCTGAACTGTGACCAACTTTAACTTTCTAAGCTCCAATAAATAGCTTCACAGCTAACGTTAGCTTCACAGCTAAACCATTCATCTGAGTCCATTAAGTCTTCTTCTTCCTCTGAGTTAACGGAGTCCCGCTTCCACTTAATATACTCGCGATAATATCACCCGCACATACGAGTCTTCTGCTTGTAAATTAAACCTCTGAAAGTATAACGTGGAAATAATACGCTAGGCTACTGCTAACGTTACTCTCGTGCATAGGAGCTTCAACACGCGTCACCACCACAATATCCAGAATGCCTTGCGGCATAGAAGAAGAAAGCCGAGCAGTCGGGCATACCATGATTCTTCCGCTTGTGGTGTTTGTCGGCCTACTTGTAGCGATCCTGGGTTAGTGGGTCTGGGTGGATAAACGAAGCACGTTGGTCCTTCGCCAGGAATGTTGTTGTTGGTTGTTATGGTAACCATGTGACCCGGACGCGCTCGTCCTCGATGAGGGCGTCACATATCACACGTCCGGGTCACATGGTTACCATGACAACCAACATTGTTGGGCTTGTAAGTTGGAGACCTCAGGTTCTCGCCTGTGTTGTTACATTATTTTAGCCTACTTAGATGAGAATACTAAGTAGAACTAGACAATGTGATCACATTACTCCAATCCTAATCTCCCACTGCCTCCCAACTCAAGCCATCTGACTTTAAGGTGCTCCTGTTATCATTTAAATCATTACATTGACTTGCACCATCATATCTTTCTGACATCACTATCTATATATAAACTTGGCAATGTGGACTGTGTCTGTCTGTTTAACACAGCTATGCCGTTTTTACGTGCGATTGGGCTGAAACTGATGGAGCTGGATTTTTTAGTTATGGCAGATTAATTGCCCTAATTGGCCTAGTATTGATTGCCCTAAGACTGAGGCTATAGTTCAGACTGATGACATCACTGATGATGTCATCAGTGATCAAGTCCTACCTGTCATGCAATACCTGTCATGAAGTCCTCCTACATGTCATGAAGTCCTAGGCGTAGTAGGGAGTCTCCACACTGCAGTTCACCATGCTGCTCACACAGGAGGGACTCATCTTGTCTTCAGTCTGCAGGCTGTGCGGCTAGTTTAAATGCCACACCCATTCCAGACATTTGAGCCTGATATTAAGACCATCCGCCAAGGATCACTTAATATATTATTACATATTTAAACAACCATAAACCACTGCAAAAACAACAACAACAACAACAACAACAACTTGAACATAAAGATTGAAATGCCGTCCAGAGTTCAGAGGTCAGTGGGACAGGATTATTTGCATGTGATGATCATGAGCAATAAACTTGCAGTGGAAATGTCTGTGATCTTGACACAACCTTGTTATTCTCAGTTCAACCAGTTGCTGCTCTTCTTGTCTTGTGACAAACCCCATAGTGTGTGTGTGCTAGCAGCATCCAGTAGATGGCAGCAGAGAGACATGACAGACTATTCAACTGAATCTGGCTGCTACATCAGTCTATGTCAAATGTTTTTCATGGCCTTAATCCTGGCACTATTGGTTACTGCTTTTATGTTTTATGTTCCTCCTATTGCCATTGGTTGGATCACCTGGAGGAGATTTGTTTGTTTGTTTGTGGCTGCAGGGAAGCAGACAAGTCTGAAAATGTGGGTTTGAAGTTTAATTATCAACAATATATCCTCAGCAATAGAATTGAACCTGCCCACCTTGATTGCCAAAGGGAGGGTACCAGTTCTCACCTGGGCACATAGAGATCTTCTGGACGTATCCAGGCGTAATGGAACGTAAGGTTCTGGACTATACATATTTTAATTTGGATATATGTTCTGAGTTTTGGTTTGAGCCACTTGTGATTAGCCCATTTTTCTTGATTGGCAAGAAATAACCTATGTTTAATATAGTGATCACTAGAACGTAAACTGTTTCTGAAAATAAATTGCTGGTCAGGTCAGCTTCCCTGAAAACAGCATTAGTTAGTTATGTGCTTTATCCCAGTTAAACACTTGTTTTGCTATTCTACTCTCTTGCATATTAGATAGACGGTTCCACAAACATTTAATCTTTTTGTTTGATCAAACAAGGCTCCCAACACATGTCCCCTTGAAAAGCCAACACAGGTGCAAATGTATGCACGCCCAAAAAGCAGCAGCTTGCACGGTTTTGGATGGCATTCACCTTGGAAAATTCCTTCCTTCCCCAAACTCCAGCTGCATAAAACAAAACTGGTGACACACATGCATCATAAAGCTTTGAAAATGTAGCATAACTAAGGTTTTGACAAGTTTTCACTACCTACTACATTGATAATTATTTCTTACGAAGTTTATCAAGTCAGTCGGGTGAAGTCCAGCGACAGGAAGTAACCCACAGCTCGCAGGACATCAGCACCCCTGATGTTGAGGCAGGTCCTAGCACCGAGGAAAGCAGAGAGGCCAGCCAGCCAAAAAGGGAGAAGATTAGCGGTCAGAAGCCTAGAGTTAAGTGGCCAGGTGCAGCGGAAAGTAGGAAGTGGGAAGATATCAATAGTGATTTGGTTAGGATGTTAGAGAAGCTTAAAGGAACTGCTGAGAGTAAGTTGGAGAAAATGGGAGATTGTATTTATGATTATGGTAAGGAAAGGTTTGGCGTCTTTGAGAAAAGGAAGAAACTAGAGGGTGAGGTAGTTAAATCTAGGCGCCAACAAGAGATAGATAGACTTATCCAGGAGAGAAGACAGCTTAAGAGGCAGTGGAGGAAAGCTACAGAGGTTGAGAAGGAAGGCATTGATTGCTTGCAGTCAGATGTGAGGGATCGGTTGGCAGTTTTAAGAAGAGCAGAGAGCATTAGGAAAAATAGGAAAAAGAAAGAGAGAGCTAGAATAGCATTCTATAAGGATCCATTTAGATTTGTGAAGTCATTGTTTAGTAAGGAAAAGAATGGTAGCCTTATGGTACCTAAGCAGAAGCTTGAGGAATATTTGGAGGAGGTTCACAAAGATAGGGAAAGGTTTAGAGAGATGACAGTCCCAGCTGATATTCCACCTATTGGTGAAATAGAGAGCCAGTGTGATGATAGCCCACCAAGGTGGAAAGAAGTTCAAGAAGTAGTGAGACGTGCAAGGGCCTCTTCAGCCCCGGGTCCTAATGGAGTCCCCTACCGGCTGTATAAGAGTGCTCCAGATGTGTTGCAGTTTCTATGGAAGCTGATGAAGGTAGTCTGGAAGAAGCAGGTTATTCCTAAGGCATGGCGTAGAGCAGGGGGAATCTTCATTCCTAAAGAAAGGGACTCGTTAGAGATAAGTCAGTTTAGACCTATCAGTCTACTTAATGTTGAAGGGAAGGTTTTCTTTAGTGTTGTGGCACAGAGGCTGTCTAGTTATCTAGAAAAGAATAGGCTAATAGATACTTTGGTGCAAAAGGCTGGAATTCCCGGCTTCTCCGGGTGCTTAGAGCACACCAGCATGATCTGGCACCAAATCCAGTCAGCTAGGCGTGAGAAGAGAGACCTGCATGTAGTATTCTTGGACCTGGCTAATGCTTTCGGGTCAGTGCCGCATAGTCTGTTATGGGAGGCCTTTGATTTCTTTAGAGTGCCAGGTAGTATAAAGAGCTTAGTTAAAGCCTACTTCTTAGATATTCAACTCTGCTTTACCACAGCAGAGTACACTACAGCTTGGCAGCAGCTGGAGATAGGCATTATGGCAGGGTGTACAATTTCCCCATTAGCTTTTACCATGGCAATGGAGATCATTATTAGGGCTTCAAAATGGGTAGTGGGTGGAGAAAGGCTGCAGGGAGGGCTGCGGCTCCCTCCAATTAGGGCATACATGGATGACATGACGACTATGACGTCAACCGCTCCATGTACTAGCAGATTGTTGGATAAGTTAAATAGTAATCTGCAGTGGGCTAGAATGAAAGTGAAGCCAAGTAAGTCCAGGAGTATTTCAATCATTAAAGGGAGGGTAGTAAGTAAGAAGTTTGTTATAAATGATGAGGTGGTGCCTACAGTGTTAGAGAAACCAGTCAAGAGTTTGGGAAGATGGTATGATGCAAGTCTCAGTGATAAGGGACAGTTTGAGGAGGTGAGGCAGGAAATGATTCAAGGTATTTCAAGTATAGACAAGTCAGGGCTCCCAGGAAAGTTAAAGTTGTGGTGTTTGCAGTTTGGATTGTTGCCTCGGTTGATGTGGCCACTGACAGTGTATGAGGTTCCCCTTTCAAAAGTAGATAAGCTAGTGTAACCTCTGGGTTACGTCATTAGCATTCGTCACGCCCACTCAGTCAGCTCCCCTGATTACACACAGCCGCTGGGGATTAAATACCTGCCACCTGCGTCCTTCCACCTTTCACTCCCATTTGTGAGCTGGTGCTGTCGGCTGTGTGGCGTGTTCACTCCCTCCTTGAGCTGCTGTGGCGTCTTCCTTGGTGAGGTATGTGGCGAGCGATTACTTATTAGGCTGTGAATATGTTCACCCCACTTGTCAAAGCGCTCGTTAAGCCGTACATTCTTTTAGATCTGTCCGTGCGTGGCTTCCGTGTTTGGAGACGGCGTGTGTGTGCCCGCTCAACACGGTGGTACAGCCAAGGTACAATCTCTGTCTGAGACTTGACTGATCAATCTCATAGTGCCCATATAAATGGTATCAGTTTTAATGCATGTATGTATTTGTATCCTTGTGCCTCATAGTCAGAAACAGTGTGAAGCCCAGCGTACGTGTGTCCGCTTGAGGCAGTGTTGTGCACAGCCAAGGTACACATTTTCTTGTATACTGGTATTTTTTAATGTATGTGTTTTTATTGGGACTAATGAATGTTTTTGTCTCCTTATAGAACAGAGATTGCCGCTGCTGCTTTGCTTCCCTGTAAATTAACCAAGCCACTTGAGTTGTACTCTTTTATTGCTTTCATTTGAATTATTTCCCAGTTGATTTTAATGACCTTTTACTGAGGACTAGCCTATTACTGTTAGGAGCCAACTGTGTCTAGAACGGAAAGAAGTGGCTTCGCCATGTTGGTGTAGGTTGGTGGCATATTGTGGTTCCTTTTGGTTTGCACGTGCATTTGTTTTATTGTGTTTTCGCGTGGTTCTAATTTTATGGTGTGTGTGTTTTTATACCACATTGCTGCTACCAAAGCAACTTGGTCATAGCACTCTTGCACTTTATGGATTTCTCCATTAACAATTGATTGGCTATTAGTCGTGTTAGGTCATTTTCATATCCTGGATATTAACATGTTGTTTTAACGTGTCGTGATAAAAGATTTGTTCATTTGTTTTACTTGGTAAAATAAATCATTGTGTATTGGAAATCCCATTTCTCCCGTCTCTGATTCTAAATTGTGGATTCCTCTGTGCGGGTGTAAATAATACCCTGTTGGGTTTTAAGGTGGTCACACAGTGATCTTTATATAGTCTTTGGGTGAAAGTCCCAAGGTGGCGTTGTCAACATTTAATACAATTGGCCGAGTCTACCTGGCTCGGTTACAAATTGGCGCTGTCGGCAGGATCCACAGTCAGAGACGTGTGTGATTATTGGGAGAATTTTTTTTTCTTTTTTCACTGTTCCGATTCTTGAAGTACACTCAAGTGGCTTGTGTTTTTAAGGCAAAGCAGCAGTTGGCACTACGTGGGACCCGTTCTTCAACTGGACAGTCTCCCAGCATCCAGTGCCCTACTGCTAAACGGCTATGGAGGATGAACTGCTGCAACTGAGGGAGCAGGTGAAAAAGCTCCAGGCAGAAAGGGACTCTCTTTTGCAGCAACAGTCTGGGGAACAGTCAGGAACTGGTGCAACAACTGTGCACACTGTCAATGACTCTGCCCCCTCCGAACGGGTGTTCTACCTCCCTAGGGAGAGAAAATGCCCCTTGTTCCGAGGTGCCCATGGCATTGGGGTAAATGAGTGGGTGGAGGAGGTACGCGCTAGTATGAGAGCCAGACATGTGGGACCCCGTGACCAGGCATATTTTATTTTTGACCATCTGGAGGGAGAAGCTAAAGATGAGATCAGGTATAGGCCCCGGGCTGAGCGGGAGGACCCTGACCACATTTTTATGATTCTGAAAGACCTGTATGGGTGCCAAAAATCGTATGTTTCCCTGCAGGAAGATTTTTTTTCACGTAAACAGCTGGAGGGGGAAACCTTGCAAGAATACTCGCATGCGCTTTACTGTCTCATGGAGAAAGTTGTTGCTAGCGCCCCTAGTAGAATACAGAACTCTGCTGTGCTGCTCCGTGACCAGTTTATCGAGAATGTTAATGATTCTGCTTTGCGCAGGGAACTGAAGCAGCTGGTCCGTGCTGACTCTCTCCTGTCATTGCTAGATGTTCGTGCTGAGGCCATTAGATGGGAACAGGAGAGTAGGCCAAACGCTGGAGCCCATAGGTATTCTGTCCCGTCTCTTTGTGCCGCCCAGAACTCTAGATTCCAGGGCCAGGTGGACCGTGCACCCACTAGTTCCACCACCTCCCAGATAGAGAAGTTGGCAGCCATGTTGCAGCAACAGCAGGAGCAGCTTAATCAGTTGAGTCAGAGCCTTCTCGGGATGCAAGCCCCCCCACGCCCCACCAGGTTTGCCCGGCCAAATACTGTCATTTGCAGACGGTGCCAGCAGCCAGGTCATTATGCCAGAGATTGTGAAAATGATAGAGTACCGTTTCAGCCCAATAATTTTGTTCATGCTCCACAGGTTGCAGCTACCACTACTTCCCAGCAGGCGGGAAACTAGCTCCCACGAATGTGCAGAGCCAAACATTCGGAGGGGACCTCAGTGGCTCCATACATGATGGTCCAGTAGGCGAGACCGTGACAGCCCGGCTGATTGCCCCTTGCCCTCAGGTGACCATTAAGTTGGCAGGAATAGAAGTAAAATGCTTGCTTGACACAGGGTCTATGGTGTCTACTATAGTGGAAAGTTTCTTTAGGGAACATTTTCAGGATAAACTTAAGTCTTGTCATTGGCTACAATTGCGTGCTGCAAATGGGTTAGAAATCCCGTACCTTGGCTATCTGGAGCCGGATGTTGAGGTGGGTGGCACAACTATCCCCAGACGAGGTGTGCTGGTTGTTAAAGACCCCCCTGGTCAGTCAACGTCACCTGACGTCCCAGGTATTTTGGGCATGAACATCATTCGTGGCTGTTACGATGAGCTTTTTAACCAATATGGTCCCGACTTGTTTTGTCTCCCAGCAGTACAGGATGCCCCCAAGCCATGGCAGCGAGCTCTCCAGTGCTGTCACCAGGCCAAGGTCCAGACCCCTAGTTTGCAGACAGGCCTTGCTAGGGTTCGTGGCAGGAGACGAGTGTGCATACCAGGCGGCACTATCAAAGTGGTAGCTGCAACTTGTTCCGCTCAGCTCGGGTCCTCTAGCGGGGTTCTATTAGAGCCATTGACCAATGGGGGTCAGCTACCTGAAGGGCTGTTGGTCTCTCCTGCTCTCATTCGGGTCAATCGGGGCACAGCCTACATTCCGATTGTTAATGTCGGGGTTTCGGCAGTTACACTTCACCCCCGCTGCTCATTAGGGATTTTGACAAAAGCAGAGGTTGCAAGCCTACCAACAGGCATCAGTGAGAGTGGGAGTGAGCCAGGACAGGTCACTGCTACTGTTAACTCCCAGGCTGGGAAGGCCTGCACAGTACAGGAGCAGATCAGAGCCCTTGACTTGTCTGCTCTCACAGAGGAGGAACAGAGCCAAGTTAGAGCACTACTTTTTAAACACGAGTCGGTATTCTCTGCGTTTGAGGGAGACCTTGGCTGTACCAACCTGATCTCACATGAAATTCCCTTACTCGATGACGTACCTGTAAGACAAAGGTATCGGCGCATTCCCCCGTCTGATTATGAGGCGGTTAAAACTCATATAAACCAGCTGTTAGAGACCCAAGTGATTAGGGAGAGTAGTAGCCCCTACGCCTCACCCATCGTCCTTGTTCGGAAGAAGGATGGCAGCCTTCGTCTGTGTGTGGACTACCGACAGCTAAACCGCAAGACGAGAAAGGACGCTTTTCCTCTTCCCCGAATAGATGAATCATTGGACGCGCTGTCGGGAGCCAAGTGGTTCTCCACAATGGACCTGGTGAGTGGCTACAACCAGGTACCAGTAACAGAACAGGACAGGCCAAAGACTGCTTTTTGCACACCGTTTGGACTGTTTGAGTTCAACCGGATGCCATTCGGGCTCTGTAATGCACCAGGTACATTCCAGCGCCTCATGGAAAGAATGTTTGGCGCACAAAACTGTCAATCACTACTGTTGTACTTAGATGACATTATTGTTTTTTCTTCCAGCGTGGGGGAACATCTGAGCCGTTTGGATCCTGTGTTGAGCCGGTTGCATCAGGAGGGACTGAAAGTGAAATTGGAGAAATGCTCTTTCTTTAAAAAAGAAGTGCAGTACCTGGGCCACCTCATCTCGGAGGAAGGTGTTTCTACCGATCCAAGTAAGATATCGACCGTTGCAAACTGGCCTCATCCCACTAATGTTTCTGAACTCAAATCCTTTCTAGGCTTCGCCAGTTATTACAGGCGCTTTGTGAAGGGGTTTTCTAAAATGGCTGCACCACTGAATCGTCTGGCAGCTGAACTTTTGGAAGGGAGAACAACTCGTAAGGGCCGCAGAGTGTTGCTGGGGGAGGCCTGGTCAGACTGCTGCGAAAATAGCTTCCAAGAGCTCAAGGCCCGGCTGGTAAGCGCTCCCATCTTGGCCTTTGCTAACTTCTCCCTCCCTTTTATCCTTGAGGTCGACGCCAGTCACTGTGGTTTGGGGGCAGTCTTGTCCCAGGAACAAGAGGGCAAAGTGAGGCCTGTCGCCTATGCCAGTCGAAGCCTACACCCTGCAGAGAAGAACTATAGCTCTATGAAATTAGAGTTTCTCGGGATGAAGTGGGCAGTGACAGAGAAGTTCAAGGAGTATTTGTGGGGCCAAGAATGTGTGGTTTGGACTGACAATAATCCTCTATGCCATCTAGACACTGCAAAATTGGCAGCGACGGAGCAACGCTGGGTGGGAGAAATGTCAGCTTTTAACTACAGCATCCGGTACCGGCCAGGTCGTATCAACAAAAACGCGGATGCCTTGTCAAGGAAACCAATGGACCGTGCACGGCCAGGGACGGCTCTACCGGTGGCCCTGCAGTTAGCCAGTGACGGGGGTAAGCCTGACCATGCTGTCCAATCTGCGGTAATTGCTTTACCCTCTCGCACCCCCACTGATCTGCAGGCACTGCAACAAGCTGATCCGGCCATTGGGACCTTCCTCCACTTCTGGCGGGAACAGAGGATGCCAAGCCGGGTCGAAAAGGAGAGACTGGACCCCCAGGTGCGGGGGCTGATGCGGCAGTGGGGTCGTGTCGTTCAAGCTGATGGCCTCTTATACCGCCGGCTCTTCCGCCCAGATGGAGGAGAGGAAGTTCACCAACTTCTTCTGCCAGAGAGCCTCAAAGTGGAGGTCCTAACCCAGCTTCACCAGAATCACGGCCACCAAGGAGGAGAGCGTACCACGGAGCTAGTGAAGCAGAGATGCTACTGGCCAGGGATGGATGACGAGATCAAGGAGTGGTGTCAAAAGTGTGAGCGCTGTACCCTTGCCAAGGCGGCCCAACCACAGATCCGGGCACCCATGGGTCACCTACTCGCAGCACGACCAAATCACATTCTGGCCATCGACTTCACCCTGTTGGAGCCCTCCCGGGATGGCAGGGAGCATGTGCTAATTATGACTGATGTTTTTTCAAAATTCACCCAGGCAATACCCACCAGGGACCAGAAGGCCTCGACAGTGGCAAAGGTGTTGGTCCAAGAGTGGTTCTATCGTTATGGTGTCCCAGCTCGTCTACATTCCGACCAAGGGAGGAATTTCGAGAGTGCTTTGGTACAGCAACTGTGTGATCTGTATGGAGTACAGAAGACCCGCACGACCCCCTGGCATCCTCAGGGAAACGGTCAGTGTGAAAGATTTAACCGGACTTTGCACAATTTGCTGCGGGCACTACAACCTACACAGAAGAGCCACTGGCCCGAACACCTACCTCAGCTCGTATTCAACTACAACACTACAGCTCATCAGTCGACGGGTGAGTCCCCCCACTTTCTCATGTTTGGCCAAGAACCTCACCTGCCTGTGGATTTTCTGCTAGGCCATCTGCCAGAACCTACAGCAGGAAATGTGTGTGACTGGGTGGGGGAGCATCGGCGGCGACTTCAGGTGGCGTTTGGCTGTGCCAAGGATCGGATGGAGTCGGCAGCCAAGCAGAGGAAGGAGAGGCATGACCAACTCAAGCTGAGCGAGCCATTGGAGCCAAACCAGGAGGTCTATCTGAGGGATCACACTGTTCGGGGCCGAAATAAAATACAGGACGCCTGGATGCCCACAGTCTACAGAGTGGTCAAAGCACCTGAATCTGGTGGAGTAGTATATTCCATAGCCCCACTGCATGACCCCACCCATGTAAGGCAAGTGCACAGAACGATGTTAAAAGCAGCACTCTCTCCGTTATGCCCTCAGTCTGCCCCACTGGATTTCCCGGCCAGGGGTGTGGTGGATGGTGGTGTTGAAGGGGAGCATGGAGATGACCACGGGCTGTTGGTGGTTTTGGAGAGACCTGCCCACCGACCCCTCATCAGCCAGCAGAGCCCTCCTACAACTGCATCAGTAAGTCCACCAATATTGGCATTGACTACCCCTGTGTCTCCATCTCCAACAGAACACGGTCCTGGAGGCAGTGAAACGACCCTGAGGAGAACCGCCAGGACAACAGCTGGGCGGCACCCTAACATCCACCACCTCCCGGAGACTACACGGAGAGGGACGGGTGGGGATGGGAACTCTGGGGGAGTGGGCTCTAGCAACATCACAGCTTATTTTAGACCATGGGATTCATGTTAATAAGTGCCAATAGGTGGCCTATCGGCGGGTCGCCGATAGAAAAAAGGGGGGGTAATATGTAACCTCTGGGTTACGTCATTAGCATTCGTCACGCCCACTCAGTCAGCTCCCCTGATTACACACAGCCGCTGGGGATTAAATACCTGCCACCTGCGTCCTTCCACCTTTCACTCCCATTTGTGAGCTGGTGCTGTCGGCTGTGTGGCGTGTTCACTCCCTCCTTGAGCTGCTGTGGCGTCTTCCTTGGTGAGGTATGTGGCGAGCGATTACTTATTAGGCTGTGAATATGTTCACCCCACTTGTCAAAGCGCTCGTTAAGCCGTACATTCTTTTAGATCTGTCCGTGCGTGGCTTCCGTGTTTGGAGACGGCGTGTGTGTGCCCGCTCAACACGGTGGTACAGCCAAGGTACAATCTCTGTCTGAGACTTGACTGATCAATCTCATAGTGCCCATATAAATGGTATCAGTTTTAATGCATGTATGTATTTGTATCCTTGTGCCTCATAGTCAGAAACAGTGTGAAGCCCAGCGTACGTGTGTCCGCTTGAGGCAGTGTTGTGCACAGCCAAGGTACACATTTTCTTGTATACTGGTATTTTTTAATGTATGTGTTTTTATTGGGACTAATGAATGTTTTTGTCTCCTTATAGAACAGAGATTGCCGCTGCTGCTTTGCTTCCCTGTAAATTAACCAAGCCACTTGAGTTGTACTCTTTTATTGCTTTCATTTGAATTATTTCCCAGTTGATTTTAATGACCTTTTACTGAGGACTAGCCTATTACTGTTAGGAGCCAACTGTGTCTAGAACGGAAAGAAGTGGCTTCGCCATGTTGGTGTAGGTTGGTGGCATATTGTGGTTCCTTTTGGTTTGCACGTGCATTTGTTTTATTGTGTTTTCGCGTGGTTCTAATTTTATGGTGTGTGTGTTTTTATACCACATTGCTGCTACCAAAGCAACTTGGTCATAGCACTCTTGCACTTTATGGATTTCTCCATTAACAATTGATTGGCTATTAGTCGTGTTAGGTCATTTTCATATCCTGGATATTAACATGTTGTTTTAACGTGTCGTGATAAAAGATTTGTTCATTTGTTTTACTTGGTAAAATAAATCATTGTGTATTGGAAATCCCATTTCTCCCGTCTCTGATTCTAAATTGTGGATTCCTCTGTGCGGGTGTAAATAATACCCTGTTGGGTTTTAAGGTGGTCACACAGTGATCTTTATATAGTCTTTGGGTGAAAGTCCCAAGGTGGCGTTGTCAACATTTAATACAATTGGCCGAGTCTACCTGGCTCGGTTACACTAGAAAGGATGATTAACTCATTCATTAGAAAATGGCTCGGAGTCCCACGCTGCCTAAGCAGTGTAGCCTTATATGGGAAAGGCATATTGGAATTGCCATTATCTAGCCTGACAGAGGAGTTCAAGTGTGCTAAGGTTAGACTGGAAATGACTGACTCAGTCAAAGGATCCAGTGGTTAGGAGTGTAGCGCCCACAGTTAAAACAGGGAGGAAGTGGAACCCAAAGGAGGCAGTACAGCAAGCACAGTCAGCTCTTAGACACAGGGATATCATAGGTCAGGTGCAGCATGGGCGTGGAGGCTTAGGGTTGTGCATAGGGAAACCTGTGTGGAACAAGGCATCAGTAATAGAAAAGAGGAAGATGGTAGTTGAAGAAGTACATAGGCAAGAGGAGGCAGTAAGATGTACTAAGGCAGTGTCGCAGGCAAAGCAAGGACAGTGGGTGAACTGGGAGAGTGTAGAGAAGAGAAAGTTGAAGTGGAGAGAGTTGTGGAGCATGGAGGCCAGCAGAATTAGATTTATTCTAGGGGCTACTTATGATGTGCTGCCATCTCCCCAGAACTTAAATCAGTGGTTGGGCGAGGATGGTGCCTGCCCGTTGTGTTCTAGTGTATGTACATTGAGGCATATACTGTCAGGGTGTAAGGTCAGTCTCTCCCAGGGGCGATACACCTGGCGTCACAACCAGGTGTTGAAATGTTTGGCAGCTGCAGTTGAGGAAAAGCGGCTAGAAGTAAATTCTCTAGTTGCTAGCAAAGAGAATAGACAGATCAAATTTGTACGTGAGGGAGAAAAGATTAGACCAATTAAGGTCAGGCACAAGTTAGGGCAGCTAAGTGTAGGTGGAGCCTGGGAAATGAGGGTTGACTTGAATGAACAGCTAGTCATCCCAGCATATATAGTTAGCACCCGGCTACGTCCAGACTTGTTACTGTGGTCTGAGGTAGAGAAGAGAGTTTATTTTATCGAACTTACAGTCCCGTGGGAAGATCGAGTTGAGGAGGCTTATGAGCGCAAGAAAGCTAGGTATGCTGAAATGGCAGCAGAGGCAGAGCAGCGAGGTTGGAGGGCTCGAGTGTGGCCTGTAGAGGTGGGCTGCCGTGGTTTTGTGGCAAAGTCCGTTATTGCCTTACTAACTGAGTTGGGCATTCCGGGACGGAGCCTGAAACTTGCGGTTAGCAACATGTCTCAGGCAGCAGAACGAGCAAGTGAATGGCTGTGGATAAGGAGGAAACATGCTAGCTGGGGAGCTCGCTAAGGTCAGATTGATTGTTTGTTGTTGGTCATGATTAACGGTCCGCATCAACAGGGCTGAATCATTGACGGTGGTGGTGTAGTTAGGGATTGCTTGTTGGTCATGATTAACGGTCCGCATCAACAGGGCTGAATCATTGACAGTGGTGGTGTAGTTAGGGATTGTTTGTTGTTGGTCATGATTAACGGTCCGCATCAACAGGGCTGAATCATTGACAGTGGTGGTGTAGTCAGGAATGTCATACCGAATCGACCTGGATAGCTAGGCTTAGATAGTGAGGTAATATGCAGTTGTGCGGTGGTAGCATGGAGGGGGGTGTTTCCAGGACGCTGGATTACACCGTTAAGCCTTCTTGAGGTGTCGTGGGCCTAACTTAACGAAACGTCGGTGAAGGAAGGTGCCCACTTGAAAACCCCAATGACATGCTTCATACTGCTGTTGGCTAGGGTAGGTAACTGGTGATTTGTGTCTTGTTTATTAGTTTGTTAGCCTGTTAGCTTGTTTTATTCTGGATTGGGCTTCTAAATGTGTTTTTCCTCGGATTTTGGCACAAGGGATAGTAACATCTTGTCCTGTGTATTAATTAATACTGAACCCAGGGCTCTAGCAGCAGTGTCGGCCAACACACTAATGCCCTCTCCAAACATAAAATGTTCATCAAAAGTAAATCCAAGATATTTATATGAACTATATGCTAATGACATAGCTCCAACATGAAAATCAAAAGTGCTTCTCCTTGTTCCTGATTTCTGGAAATGCACAATTTGAGTTTGTTCTCTCTCTATTAATATAATAGTTAATATTCTACATTTTAAGATGAGTAAAACAATCATAGAACTCAAACTGGGAAGCTGGGTTTCCTTTGAGTCTGCATAATGAACCATTCATCAATCATTCTTGTCCATTACACTGTGACAAGAGGGTGACATCACAGGGGAAAGAGACCAGCCAATAAGAGAAGGCCTGTTCAGTACCTATAGGTGTCAGGCTACACCACCAAACATCTGGATTTAGGTGTAGTTACACTGGTGGTTTTATTTTGGTGTTGTTTTGTTCTGCTATTTTACATTCAAGTCTATGATGAGTGTCTTTTGCTTTTTCACAGAAAAGGGGGCGGGGACATGTTGCAGGTCTGATGTATTAATAGTCCACTATTTGTGCAGTAGGGAACAGTTTCAAACAGGGCCATTGTTTCCATTTGGACTAAAACATTTAGCACAGATAGCAATATTTGGGATCAATTTTTATTGTGTTTTTGTGATACATAAACACAGGACAACACAACAAAGCACAAAAACATCTACATACATAACACTCTAAATCCCCCCTCCACCACAGATCAGAGTTAACAGAGCGCCCACACATTTTCATGGATACACTTTCGAAACTTTTCCATGACTTTTAAAAATAATAATTCATAGATTATAATTAATATAATTTCCATGTAATGTGAGGCGGTGACTCTGAATAAATACCAGAAATTATTAGTATGGTCAAATCGACACAGCTGCTCTTTATATTGGTTTTCAGTATTTGAGTGTCACTGCATCATGGAAGCTATTGAACTAAAAGAGGGATTTTCCATAAAAATACTAATATAAAATACAAGAATTCAAAGAAGTAAAATCAATACATATTAGAGCTGCGTTATATCAAATGCTACAGAGAATACATTTGCCCTTATGTTACATTACATGGAAGGTTATCCACAGGAAGATTACTGCAACAATTTCATTACACACAACAAAATGTTATGACTTTTCCTAAACGTTCAAGGACTTTACCCATCTGTGTGGACTATCATGTGTTTCTTCAAGGTTCCTTTACGACAAAAACCTTTACCACAGACTGAGCAAATAAATTGTTTATCTCCTGTGTGGACTATCATGTGTGTCTTCAAGTTTCCTTTATGACCAAAACCTTTACCACAGACTGAGCAATTAAATTGTTTATCTCCTGTGTGGATTATCATGTGTCTCTTCAAGTTTCCTTTCAGACCAAAACCTTTACCACAGACTGAGCAATTAAATTGTTTATCTCCTGTGTGGATTATCATGTGTTTTTTCAAGTTTCCTTCATGACCAAAACCTTTACTACACACTGAGCAAATAAATTGTTTATCTCCTGTGTGGATTATCATGTGTGTCTTCAAGTAGTCTTTACAACCAAAACCTTTACCACAGACTGAGCAAATAAATTGTTTATCTCCTGTGTGGATTATCATGTGTCTCTCCAACTGTCCTTTATGACCAAAACCTTTACCACAGAGAGAGCAATTAAATTGTTTATCTCCGGTGTGGATTATCATGTGTGAGTTCAAGTTTCCTTTATGACAAAAACCTTTACCACAGAAAGAGCAATTAAATTGTTTATCTCCGGTGTGGATTATCATGTGTGTCTTCAAGTAGTCTTTACGACCAAAACCTTTACCACAGACTGAGCAATTAAATTGTCTATCTCCTGTGTGGACTATCATGTGTCTCTTCAAGCTGTCTTCACGAGGAAAACCTTTACCACAGACTGAGCAAATAAATTGTTTATCTCCTGTGTGGACTATCATGTGTAACTTCAAGGTTCCTTTATGACCAAAACCTTTACCACAGACTGAGCAATTAAATTGTCTATCTCCTGTGTGGACTATCATGTGTGTCTTCAAGTTTGCTTCATGACCAAAACCTTTACCGCAGACTGAGCAATTAAATTGTGCCTCTCCTGTGTGGACTATCATGTGTGTCTTCAAGTTTGCTTTATGACCAAAACCCTTACCACAGACTGAGCAATTAAATTGTTTATCTCCTGTGTGGACTATCATGTGTGTGTTCAAGTGTCTCTGTGAGTCTAAACCTGACTGAGGTTCACTAGTTTCCATGCATTCATCATCACTGTCTTCAGTCTCAGAAGAGTCTGAAGTCTTGTCATCACTAGTTGGTTGTGAATTACTAGCTGGTTCTGATACTCCACAGTCCTCTCCATCAGCTTCTGTTTTCATCTGTTCAGTTGAGCAGCTGGCTAGAGGCTCTGTCTCTCTGTTCTCATCAGTTTGGCTTTGATGAACCAGGAAGGACTGAGGTTTCTCTTCCTCATATTCACTCTTCACAAGGACAACAGAAAATGGGAACTTGGTGATATCATCAGCCTCCTCCGGCCGTTTAAGCTGCTCTCCCTTCTGACTGGTCCAGAGTTCCTCTTTAATGTGTGGGGACTCTGGATCCTCCTGTTCCTCTTTAATGTGTGGGGACTCTGGGTCCTCCTGTTCCTCTTTAATGTGTGGGGGCTCTGGATCCTCCTGTTCCTCTTTAATGTGTGGGGGCTCTGGGTCCTCCTGTTCCTCTTTAATGTTTGGGGGCTCTAGGTCCTCCTGTTCCTCTTTAATATCATGTGGGGGCTCTGGGTCCTCCTGGTGCAGACTGGGGCTCCACTCCTGCTGCTCAGCGGGAACCTCTTCTTTAACCAACAGCTGCTGGAGGTCTGGAGGCAAGGCCTCTCTGTGTAACGGCCACTGCACCCGACACAGCTTCACCACAGCTCTCAGCTTCTGGACGTTAGACATTTTAATGTTCACACAGTGAACACAGGAACTATTCCTCCTCAACTGTGAGTCTGTGACCAACTTTACCTTTCTAAGCTCCAATAAATAGCTTCACAGCTAACGTTAGCTTCACAGCTAAACCATTCATCTGAGTGCATTAAGTCTTCTTCTTCCTCTCAGTTAACGGAGTCCCGTCCCGCTTCCACTTTATATACTCGCGATAATATCACCCGCACATACGAGTCTTCTGCTTGTAAATTAACCCTCTGAAAGTACAAGGTGGGAATAATACGCTAGGCTACTGCTAACGTTACTCTCGTGCATAGGAGCTTCAACACGCGTCACCACCACAATATCCAGAATGCCTTGCGGCATAGAAGAAGGAAGCCGAGCAGTCGGAGGGGGAGGGGCATACCATGATTCTTCCGCTTGTGGTGTTTGTCGGCTGTCGCCAGGAATGTTGTTGTTGGTTGTGTTACCATAACAACCAACAACAACATTCCTCGCCTATGTTCAACAGAATTGTCTCTTTGGTGTAATGGACTGGTTAACGTGTTGGACTTGTAAGTTGGAAACCTGAGGTTCTCGCCTGTGTTACATTATTTTAGCCTACTTATAGGCTATGAGAATACTAACTAGAACTTTAAAATGTGATCCCATTACTCCAATCCTAGTCTCCCACTGGCTCTCAACTCAAGCCATCTGACTTTAAGGTGCTCCTGTTGGCATTTAAATCATTACATGGACTTGCACATCACATCCACTCCAGACCTTTGAGCCTGATATCAAGACCATCCACTCCAGACCTTTGAGCCTGATATCAGGGCCATAAATTAGTGATTATCTGCTTGGTGAAGAGAAAAGTGTGTCAGGCGTGTGTATGTTTATGTTGTTCATATTGTGTGGGCCTTTTCTGCTTCAATTTAGTTCCTTCCATTGATCACACCTGTACTGCTTGCTCTTTTATTCCTTTATTTGTATTCAATATTTTACTGTTTTTATTTCAAACAGATGTCTTCTCATGTTATTGTAAAGCACCTTTCAACCTTGTTAAGAAAGGTGGTGGAAAACAAAGGACACCATATTTCTAATAGCTATCTCACACATCAAACATCGCCTCATTTAGGGATCTTTAGGGATTTAGGGCATTTAAAAAAAATATATAAACAGGGTCAAATTCCTGCATCAGGGCGAACACACACAGGCAGACTCTCATAAAGCCCAGGATCAGTTAATATATTACATATTTAAACAAGCATAAACCACTGCAAAAACAACAACTTGAACATAAAGATTGAAATGCCGTCCAGAGTTCAGAGGTCAGTGGGACAGGATTATTTGCATGTGACGATCATGAGCAATAAACTTGCAGTGGAAATGTCTGTGATCTTGACACAGCCTTGTTATTCTCAGTTCAACCAGTTGCTGCTCTTCTTGTCTTGTGACAAACCCCATAGTGTGTGTGTGCTAGCAGGATCCAGTAGATAGCAGCAGAGAGACATGACAGACTATTCAACTGAATCTGGCTGCTACATCATTCTATGTCAAATGTTTTTCATGGCCTTAATCCTGGCACTATTGGTTACTGCTTTTATGTTTAATTTTCCTCCTATTGCCATTGGTTGGATCACCTGGAGGAGATTTGTTTGTTTGTGGCTGCAGGGAAGCAGACAAGTCTGAAAATGTGGGTTTGAAGTTTAATTATCAACAATATATCCTCAGCAATAGAATTGAACCTGCCCACCTCGATTGCCAGAGGGAGGGTACCAGTTATCAACTGGGCACATAGAGATCTTCAGGATGTATCCAGGCGTAATGGAACGTAAGGTTCTGGACTATACGTATGTAACCGGTGGCCAACAGTGTTGGAAACACCACAAATATATATATGGGGAGCCACCCAAAACCACCAGGCACAGACAGGAGATAGGATACAACAATGATCTTTATTTATAATAATCTGAATAAAAAAATCATGTGGCGCGACTCTAGGCCCGCCCCAGTCCAGAGCTAGGTGTCCCTCCAAGGTCCTCCACTCGATCAATCCTCCTCCGTCCAGCTCCAGGATAGACTGAAAGGGTGAACAAGGGGGACAGTCACTCGACAGATCAACAGGCCCAGGCTCCCTAATAAGAAGTCAGTGATTGGTCCAACAGTCCCGAAACACCGGATGACACTGCAAGCAATTCCACTCGTGAATTATAAACCTCTTGGGTAGTTTGGAGGAGGGGAGCGGACAAAGCTCCACACTCCAATTAGTTGCACACGTGAAAAAAATGACAAACTTCAAGGGCAGTTCGTGGCCAACACAGCTCATAAAAAGCACAAAAACGAAGGGAGTTTGGCTGGGCCGTTGCTTAAGGTGCAGGAAATTTGCACTGAGTCTGGTTCTGGAGACACCGGTGTGGCTGGGTTAGGCAGAGGCCATTACCACTAGAGCTATGGCTAAAAGTACAGTGTCATATGTAATACAATCCGGTTTGGCCAATTCCGAATCAATAATAAAACGTCAGTGGAAAAATCAGCAATGGTGGAAACAGTAAAAAGGGGAATCGTTGTTAGAGGGGTTACTTATCTTGAAGAGGGGGTTATCGTGATAAACCCCCTCTGCCTTCAAGCGACGCTTCCCCCTCTGTAGCCACGCAGTCTGTTCTGTCAGGTCACTCCTCCGGCGTTACTCCAACAGCCGTAGGTCTGGATGCCGTGTCTGTGTGTCTGTCTTGCCTGGGACTCGTCTGCTTGTCCCCCTCTGCTTCTCCGTCAGGTCTGCTACCCCGTCAGGTCTGCTTCCCACCCAGGTCTACTTCACTCAGGTCTGCTTCTCCTCCTTCTTGCCTCTATGGCTGCCTTTTAAGAGAAGAGAAGGACGCCAGCCCACTGCACAAAGCTCCCTCCACTAATTACCTACACCTGTCTTCAATCAGGGTCACTCCTCCCCACATTCATTCAGGTGATCAGAATTAAAATAAAGGTACAAAATGTTTAAAGAAACTGGCCTGTGACACGTATTTTAAATTTGGATATATGTTCTGAGTTTTGAGGTTTTGAGGTTTGAGCCACTTGTGATTAGCCTGTGTTCCTTGATTGTCAAGAAATAACCAATGTTTAAACTTTAATATAGTGATCACTAGAACGTAAACTGTTTCTGAAAATAAATTGCTGGTCAGCTTCCCTGAAAACAGACATAAAACTAAACTGGTGAGACACATGCATCATAAAGCTTTGAAAATGCAGGATAACCAAGGTTTTTACAAGTTTTCACTTGACTTATTACTGAACCCAGGCCTCTAGCAGCAGTGTCGGCCAACACACTAATGCCCTCTTCAAACATAAAATGTTCATCAAAAGTAAATCCAAGATATTTATATGAACTGCTAAATGGTAATGACATAGCTCCAGCATGAACATCAAAAGTGCTTCTCCTTCTTCCTGATTTCTGGAAATGCACAATTTGAGTTGTTTCTCTCTCTATTAATATAATAAATAGTCTACATTTTAAGATGAGTAAAACAATCATAGAACTCAAACTGGGAAGCTGGGTTTCCTCTGAGTCTGCATAATGAACCATTCATCAATCATTCTTGTCCATTACACTGTGACAAGAGGGTGACATCACAGGGGAAAGAGACCAGCCAATAAGAGAAGGCCTGTTCAGTACCCTATAGGTGTCAGGCTACACTAGCCTAGGTAAACCCAGCCACCACGTGACCTGCTCTCTCAGTTCCCAGTCACTAGTGACTGAGAACAGGTCTGAGAGCAGGTCACGTGGGGGATGGGTTTACCCAGGCTAAGGCTACACCACCAAACATCTGGGTTTAGGTGTAGTTACACTGGTGGTTTTATTTTGGTGTTGTTTTGTTCTGCTATTTTACATTCAAGTCTATGACGAGTGTCTTTTGCTTTTTCACAGAAAAGGGGGCGGGGACATGTTGCAGGTCTGATGTATTAGTCCACTATTTGTGCAGTAGGGAACAGTTTCAAACAGGGCCATTGTTTCCATTTGGACTAAAACATTTAGCACAGATAGCAATATTTGGGATCAATTTTTATTTTGTGTTTTTTGTGATACACAATTACAACACAACAAATCACAAAAACATCTACATACATACATAACACTCTAAATCCCCCCTCCACCACAGATCAGAGTTAACAGAGCTCCCACACATTTTCATGGATACACTTTCGAAACTTTTCCATGACTTTTAAAAATAATAATTCATAGATTATAATTAATAGAATTTCCATGTAATGTGAGGCGGTGACTCTGAATAAATACCAGAAATTATTATGGTCAAATCGACACAGCTGCTCTTTATATTGGTTTTCAGGATTTGAGTGTCACTGCATCATGGATGCTATTGAACTAAAAGAGGGATTTTCCATAAAAATACTAATATAAAATACAAGAATTCAAAGAAGTAAAATCAATACATATTAGAGCTACGTTATGTCAAATGCTACAGAGAATACATTTGCCCTTATGTGACATTCCATGGGGAAGGTTATCCACAGGAAGATTACTGCAAAAATTTCATTACACACAACAAAATGTTATGACTTTTCCTAAACGTTCAAGGACTTTACCCATCTGTGTGGACTATCATGTGTTTCTTCAAGGTTCCTTTACGACAAAAACCTTTACCACAGACTGAGCAATTAAATTGTGTATCTCCTGTGTGGACTATCATGTGTCTCTTCAAACTGTCTTCACGAGCAAAACTTTTACCACAGACTGAGCAAATAAATTGTCTATCTCCTGTGTGGACTATCATGTGTCTCTTCAAGCTGTCTTCACGAGGAAAACCTTTACCACAGACTGAGCAAATAAATTGTTTATTTATTTATTTATTTATTTCAGGGACAGTGCAACATTAATGAACATTTTCATGTAAATGTGCCGGATTATAGCCTTAGCTAATTTCCATCCGCAGTCCCTCGACAGGTGAGGTACAGAAAAGTTTAAAAGAAGAAATAAGAAAATTAGTGCATACGTAGGGCATTCATACACATACAGCAATGTAAATGACACATACATACACATAGGGTAAACACAAACAACACAACACAAATGAAACAAAATCAGGGAACATTAGGGATATTAACCAAGGTGGACACAGGACTTTCAAGGACATACAAAAACAACACATAAAACAAAAGGTTTAAATGTGATCGCAGGTTTGATTTGATCTGAGCCATGACTTTAACAGCCCCTTATCTCCTGTGTGGACTATCATGTGTAACTTCAAGGTTCCTTTATGACCAAAACCTTTACCACAGACTGAGCAATTAAATTGTCTATCTCCTGTGTGGACTATCATGTGTGTCTTCAAGTTTGCTTTATGACCAAAACCTTTACCACAGACTGAGCAATTAAATTGTGCCTCTCCTGTGTGGACTATCATGTGTGTCTTCAAGTTTGCTTTATGACCAAAACCCTTACCACAGACTGAGCAATTAAATTGTTTATCTCCTGTGTGGATTATCACGTGTGTCTTCAAGGTTCCTTTAGGACCAAAACCTTTACCACAGACTGAGCAATTAAATTGTTTATCTCCTGTGTGGACTATCATGTGTGTGTTCAAGTGTCTCTGTGAGTCTAAACCTGACTGAGGTTCACTAGTTTCCATGCATTCATCATCGCTGTCTTCAGTCTCAGAAGAGTCTGAAGTCTTGTGATCACTAGTTGGTTGTGAATTACTAGCTGGTTCTGATACTCCACAGTCCTCTTCATCAGCTTCTGTTTTCATCTGTTCAGTTGAACAGCTGGCTAGAGGCTCTGTCTCTCTGTTCTCCTCAGTTTGGCTTTGATGAACCAGGAAGGACTGAGGTTTCTCTTCCTCTTATTCACTCTTCACAAGGACAACAGAAAATGGGAACTTGGTGATATCATCAGCCTCCTCCGGCCGTTTAAGCTGCTCTCCCTTCTGACTGGTCCAGAGTTCCTCTTTAATGTGTGGGGGCTCTGGGTCCTCCTGTTCCTCTTTAATGTTTGGGGGCTCTGGGTCCTCCTGTTCCTCTTTAATATCATGTGGGGGCTCTGGGTCCTCCTGGTCCAGACTGGGGCTCCACTCCTGCTGCTCAGCGGGAACCTCTTCTTTAACCAACAGCTGCTGGAGGTCTGGAGGCAAGGCCTCTCTGTGTAACGGCCACTGCACCCGACACAGCTTCACCACAGCTCTCAGCTTCTGGATTTTAGACATTTTAATGTTCACACAGTGAACACAGGAACTTTTCCTCCTGAACTGTGACCAACTTTACCTTTCTAAGCTCCAATAGCTTCACAGCTAACGTTAGCTTCACAGCTAAACCATTCATCTGAGTCCATTAAGTCTTCTTCTTCCTCTGAGTTAACGGAGTCCCGCCCCGCTTCCACTTTATATACTCGCGATAATATCACCCGCACATACGAGTCTTCTGCTTGTAAATTAAACCTCTGAAAGTATAAGGTGGAAATAATACGCTAGGCTACTGCTAACGTTACTCTCGTGCATAGGAGCTTCAACACGCGTCACCACCACAATATCCAGAATGCCTTGCGGCATAGAAGAAGAAAGCCGAGCAGTCGGGGGGGGGGGGGGGGGGGGGGGGGCATACCATGATGATAAACGAAGCACGTTGGTCCTTCGCCAGGAATGTTGTTGTTGGTTGTTATGGTAACCATGTGACCCGGATCCGCCCGTCCTCGATGAGGGCGTCACACGTCCGGGTCACATGGTTACCATGACAACCAACATTGTTGGGCTTGTAAGTTGGAGACCTCAGGTTCTCGCCTGTGTTGTTACATTATTTTAGCCTACTTAGATGAGAATACTAAGTAGAACTAGAAAATGTGATCACATTACTCCAATCCTAATCTCCCACTGCCTCCCAACTCAAGCCATCTGACTTTAAGGTGCTCCTGTTATCATTTAAATCATTACATGGACTTGCACCATCATATCTTTCTGACATCACTATCTATATATAAACTTGACAATGTGGACTTCAGACTGATGACATCACTGATGATGTCATCAGTGATCACCTACCTGTCATGCAGTCCTATCAGTCATGAAGTCCTCCTACCTGTCATGAAGTCCTGGGCGTAGGGCGTCTCCACACTGCAGTTCACCATGCTGCTCACACAGGAGGGACTCGGCTTGTCTTCAGTCTGCAGGCTGTGCACAATGGCACCAAGGTGGGTGGGCAGTGTCTGTCTGTCAGTCATGATTTTGAGAGCCCGTGGAGCCGGCGATTTCCATAACTGCAGCCATGGCACATCATCTCCAGGGATACGGTTATGATGTCAGATATCTAGGGCTAACATGGTCAAAGTTCCAAAACTTGAGGTTAACATGTAGAAATGCTGCCTGTAAGTCAAAAGCTCTCACAGAAGGTGATTAACAGCTGAAGTGAGGGAGAAATTAGCTGTGCTGAAAAACAGCTAAAACTGAAAAGAAAGAACTGTAATATGTTAGACGGTACACAAAGGAGAATACTGTCACAGAGGACTAAGATATAATTTACCATCTAAGGAAACCAGAAAATTCCACATTTTAGAAGCTGGAATCAGAGAATTAGGACATTTTCCTTACAGAAATGGCTCAAAATGATGAATAGATGAATTGCAATTAATGTAATATTTGACAATGAATTGATGGATTGACTAATTGTTGCAGCTCTTTATCAGTTTTTATAAAATGTATTTTTATGTATTTTCAAAATACAAAATACGTATTTGTATCTCAAATACATTTTTCAGACCAGTAGCCTATTTTGTATTTGTATTGTGATACATTTTTTGAGCAAGTATTTGTAATTTGTATCAAAATACTTTATGATGTATTTTCGCCCATCTCTGATTAGATAGACGGTTCCACAAACATTTAATCTTTTTGTTTGATCAAACAAGGCTCCCAACACATGTCCCCTTGAAAAGCCAACACAGGTGCAAATGTATGCACGCCCAAAACCAACAGCTTGCACGGTTTTGGATGGCATTCACCTTGGAAAATTCCTTCCTTCCCCAAACTCCAGCTGCATAAAACAAAACTGGTGACACACATGCATCATAAAGCTTTGAAAATGTAGCATAACCAAGGTTTTGACAAGTTTTCACTTGACTTATTACTGAACCCAGGGCTCTAGCAGCAGTGTCGGCCAACACACTAATGCCCTCTTCAAACATAAAATGTTCATCAAAAGTAAATCCAAGATATTTATATGAACTGCTAAATGCTAATGACATAGCTCCAACATGAAAATCAAAAGTGCTTCTCCTTGTTCCTGATTTCTGGAAATGCAAAATTTGAGTTTGTTCTCTCTCTATTAATATAATAGTTAATATTCTACATTTTAAGATGAGTAAAACAATCATAGAACTCAAACTGGGAAGCTGGGTTTCCTTTGAGTCTGCATAATGAGCCATTCATCAATCATTCTTGTCCATTACACTGTGACAAGAGGGTGACATCACAGGGGAAAGAGACCAGCCAATAAGAGAAGGCCTGTTCAGTCCCCTATAGGTGTCAGGCTACACCACCAAACATCTGGATTTAGGTGTAGTTACACTGGTGGTTTTATTTTGGTGTTGTTTTGATCTGCTATTTTACATTCAAGTCTATGACGAGTGTCTTTTGCTTTTTCACAGAAAAGGGGGCGGGGACATGTTGCCTGGTCTGATGTATAGTCCACTATTTGTGCAGTTGGGAACGGTTTGAAACAGGGCCATTGTTTCCATTTGGACTAAAACATTTAGCACAGATAGAAATTTTTGGGATCCATTTTTATTGTTTGTTTTGTGATACATAAACACAGGACAACACAACAAAGCACAAAAACATCTACATACATTCATAACACTCTAATCCCTGCTCCACCACAGATCAGTTAACAGAGCTCCCACACATTTTCATGGATACAATTTCTGAACTTTTAATAATAATAATACATTTATTATAGTTAATAGAATTTCCATGTAATGTGAGGCGGTGACTCTGAATAAACACCAGAAAGTATTATGGACAAATCGACACAGCTGCTCTTTATATTGGTTTTCAGTATTTTAGTGTCACTGCATCATGGAAGCTATTGAACTAAAAGAGGAATTTTCAATAAAAATACTAATATAAAATACAAGAATTCAAAGAAGCAAAATCAATACATATTAGAGCTGCGTTATGTCAAATGCTACAGAGAATACATTTGCCCTCATGTTACATTCCATGGAAGGTTATCCACAGGAAGATTACTGCAACAATTTCATTACACACAACAAAATGTTATGACTTTTCCTAAACGTTCAAGGACTTTACCCATCTGTGTGGACGATCATGTGTTTCTTCAAGTTTGCTTTACGACCAAAACCTTTACCACAGACTGAGCAAATAAATTGTTTATCTCCTGTGTGGACTATCATGTGTTTCTTCAAGTAGTCTTTACGACCAAATTTTTTACCACAGACTGAGCAAATAAATTGTTTATCTCCTGTGTGGACTATCATGTGTTTCTTCAAGTCTCCTTTTTGACCAAAACCTTTACCACAGACTGAGCAAATAAATTGTTTATCTCCTGTGTGGACCATCATGTGTTTCTTCAAGTAGTCTTTACGACCAAAATTTGTACCACAGACTGAGCAATTAAATTGTTTATCTCCTCTGTGGATTATCATGTGTCTCTTCAAGTCTTGTTTATGACAAAAACCTTTACCACAGAGAGAGCAATTAAATTGCTTATCTCCTGTGTGGACTATCATGTGTGTCTTCAAGTTTGCTTTATAACCAAAACCTTTACCACAGACTGAGCAAATAAATTGTTTATCTCCCATGTGGACTGTCATGTGTGTCTTCAATGATCCTTTTTGACCAAAACCTTTACCACAGAGAGAGCAATTAAATTGCTTATCTCCTGTGTGGACTATCATGTGTCTTTTCAAGCCTCCTTTATGACCAAAACCTTTACCACAGAGAGAGCAATTCAATTGTTTATCTCCTGTGTGGACTATCATGTGTTTCTTCAAGGATCCTTTATGACCAAAACCTTTACCACAGACTGAGCAAATCAATTGTTTATCTCCTGTGTGGACTATCATGTGTCTTTTCAAGCCTCCTTTATGACCAAAACCTTTACCACAGAGTGAGCAATTAAATTGTTTATCTCCTGTGTGGATTATCATGTGTGTGTTCAAGTGTCTCTGTGAGTCTAAACCTGACTGAGGTTCACTAGTTTCCATGCATTCATCATCACTGTCTTCAGTCTCAGAAGAGTCTGAAGTCTTGTCATCACTAGTTGGTTGTGAATTACTAGCTGGTTCTGATACTCCACAATCCTCTCCATCAGCTTCTGTTTTCATCTGTTCAGTTGAGCAGCTGGCTAGAGGCTCTGTCTCTCTCTTCTCCTCAGTTTGGCTTTGATGAAGCAGGAAGGACTGAGGTTTCTCTTCCTCATATTCACTCTTCACAGGGACAACAGAAAATGGGAACTTGGTGATATCATCAGCCTCCTCCGGCCGTTGAAGCTGCTCTCCCTCCTGACTGATCCATAGTTCCTCCTGTTCCTCTTTAATGTGTGGGGGCTCTGGGTCCTCCTGTTCCTCTTTAATGTGTGGGGGCTCTGGGTCCTCCTGTTCCTCTTTAATGTGTGGGGGCTCTGGGTCCTCCTGTTCCTCTTTAATGTGTGGGGGCTCTAGGTCCTCCTGTTCCTCTTTAATATCATGTGGGGGCTCTGGGTCCTCCTGGTCCAGACTGGGGCTCGACTCCTGCTGCTCAGCGGGAACCTCTTCTTTAACCAACAGCTGCTGGAGGTCTGGAGGCAAGGCCTCTCTGTGTAACGGCCACTGCACCCGACACAGCTTCACCACAGCTCTCAGCTTCTGGACGTTAGACATTTTAATGTTCACACAGTGAACATAGTAACTTTTCCTCCTGAACTGGGACCAACTTTACCAAAGCTGCAATAAATAGCTTCACAGCTAACGTTAGCTTCACAGCTAAACCATTCATCTGAGTGCATTAAGTCTTCTTCTTCCTCTGAGTTAACGGAGTCCCGCTTCCACTTAATATACTCGCGATAATATCACCCGCACATACGAGTCTTCTGCTTGTAAATTAACCCTCTGAAAGTATAAGGTGGAAATAATACGCTAGGCTACTGCTAACGTTACTCTCCTGCATAGGAGCTTCAACACGCGTCACCACCACAATATCCAGAATGCCTTGCGGCATAGAAGAAGAAAGCCGAGCAGTCGGAGGGGAGCTGTGTGTGGGGGGGGGGGGGGGCATACCATGATTCTTCTGCTTGTGGTGTTTGTCGGCCTACTTGTAGCGATCCTGGGTCTGGGTGGATAAACGAAGCTCGTTGGTCCTTCGCCAGGAATGTTGTTGTTGGTTGTTATGGTAACCATGTGACCCGGACGCGCTCGTCCTCGAAGAGGGCGTCACAGGTCCGGGTCACATGGTTACCATGACAACCAACATTGTTGGGCTTGTAAATTGGAGACCTCAGGTTCTCGCCTGTGTTGTTACATTATTTTAGCCTACTTAGATGAGAATACTAAGTAGAACTAGAAAATGTGATCACATTATTCCAATCCTAATCTCCCACTGCCTCCCAACTCAAGCCATCTGACTTTAAGGTGCTCCTGTTATCATTTAAATCATTACATGGACTTCCACCATCATATCTTTCTGACATCACTATCTATATATAAACTTGGCAATGTGGACTCTGTCTGTCTGTTTAACACAGCTATGCCGTTTTACGTGCGATCGGGCTGAAACTGATGGAGCTGGATATGTTTTGTTAGGGCAGATTAATAGCCCTAATTTGCCTAGTATTGATTGCCCTAAGGCTGAGGCTATAGTTCAGATCAGTGATCAAGTCCTACCTGTCATGCAGTCCTACCTGTCATGAAGTCCTCCTACCTGTCATGCAGTCCTGGGCGTAGGGCGTCTCCACACTGCAGTTCACCATGCTGCTCACACAGGAGGGACTCAGCTTGTCTTCAGTCTGCAGGCTGTGCGGCTAGTTTAAATGCCACATCCACTCCAGACCTTTGAGCCTGATATTAAGACCATTCACTCCAGAACTTTGAGCCTGATATTAAGACCATTCACTCCAGACCTTTGAGCCTGATATTAAGACCATCCACTCCAGACCTTTGAGCCTCATATCAGGTCCATAAATTGGTGATTCCATCTGCTTGGTGAAGAGAAAAGTGTGTCAGGCGTGTGTATGTTTATGTTTATGTTGTTCATATTGTGTGGGCCTTTTCTGCTTCAATTTAGTTCCTTCCATTGATCACACCTGTACTGTTTGCTATTTTATTCCTTTATTTGTATTCAATGTTTTACAGTTTTTATTTCAAACAGATGTCTTCTCATGTTATTGTAAAGCACCTTTCAACCTTGTTAAGAAAGGTGGTGGAAAACAAAGGACACCATATTTCTAATAGCTATCTCACACATCAAACATGGCCTCATTTAGGGATCTTTAGGGATTTAGGGCGTTTTTTTAAATATATAAACAGGGTCAAATTCCTGCCTCAGGGCGAACACACACAGGCAGACTCTCATAAAGGCCAGGATCAGTAAATATATGATTACATATTTAAACAACCATAAACCGCTGCAAAAACAACAACAACAACTTGACAATACATATCCAGAAATGATCCTGACTTGGATGACATGAGAGCTAAAGTAGAAACATAAAGATTGAAATGCCGTCCAGAGTTCAGAGGTCAGTTGGACAGGATTATTTGCATGTGATGATCATGAGCAATGCACTTGCAGTGGAAATGTCTGTGATCTTGACACAGCCTTGTTATTCTCAGTTCAACCAGTTGCTGCTCTTCTTGTCTTGTGACAAACCCCATAGTGTGTGTGTGCTAGCAGGATCCAGTAGATGGCAGCAGAGAGACAGGACAGACTATTCAACTGAATCTGGCTGCTACATCATTCTATGTCAAAATAAATTCATGGCCTTAATCCTGGCACTATTGGTTACTGCTTTTATGTTTAATTTTCCTCCTATTGCCATTGGTTGGATCACCTGGAGGAGATTTGTTTGTTTGTGGCTGCAGGGAACCAGACAAGTCTGAAAATGTGGGTTTGAAGTTTAATTATCAACAATATATCCTCAGCAATAGAATTGAACCTGCCCACCTCGATTGCCAGAGGGAGGGTACCAGTTATCAACTGGGCACATAGAGATCTTCTGGATGTATCCAGGCGTAATGGAACGTAAGGTTCTGGACTATACGTATTTTAAATTTGGATATATGTTCTGAGTTTTGGTTTGAGCCACTTGTGATTAGCCCGTTTTCCTTGATTGTCAAGAAATAACCTATGTTTAAACTTTAATATAGTGATCACTAGAACGTAAACTGTTTCTGAAAATAAATTGCTGGTCAGCTTCCCTGAAAACAGACATAAAACAAAACTGGTGAGACACATGCATCATAAAGCTTTGAAAATGCAGCAGGTTTTTACAAGTTTTCACTTGACTTATTACTGAACCCAGGGCTCTAGCAGCAGTGTCGGCCAACACACTAATGCCCTCTTCAAACATAAAATGTTCATCAAAAGTAAATCCAAGATATTTATATGAACTGCTAAATGCTAATGACATAGCTCCAGCATGAAAATCAAAAGTGCTTCTCCTTGTTCCTGATTTCTGGAAATTAACAATTTGAGTTTTTTCTCTCTCTATTAATATAATAATTAATATTCTACATTTTAAGATGAGTAAAACAATCATATAACTCAAACTGGGAAGCTGGGTTTCCTTTGAGTCTCCATAATAGCCATTCATCAATCACTCTTGTCCATTACACTGTGACAAGAGGGTGACATCACAGGGGAAAGAGACCAGCCAATAAGAGAAGGCCTGTTCAGTACCCTATAGGTGTCAGGCTACACCACCAAACATCTGGATTTAGGTGTAGTTACACTGGTGGTTTTATTTTGGTGTTGTTTTGTTCTGCTATTTTACATTCAAGTCTATGACGAGTGTCTTTTGCTTTTTCACAGAAAAGGGGGCGGGGACATGTTGCAGGTCTGATGTATTAATAGTCCACTATTTGTGCAGTAGGGAACAGTTTCAAACAGGGCCATTGTTTCCATTTGGACTAAAACATTTAGCACAGATAGCAATATTTGGGATCAATTTTTATTGTGTTTTTTGTGATACACAATTACAACACAACAAAGCACAAAAACATCTACATACATAACACTCTAAATCCCCCCTCCACCACAGATCAGAGTTAACAGAGCTCCCACACATTTTCATGGATACACTTTCGAAACTTTTCCATGACTTTAAAAAAAAAAAAATTCATAGATTATAATTAATAGAATTTCCATGTAATGTGAGGCGGTGACTCTGAATAAATACCAGAAATTATTAGTATGGACAAATCGACACAGCTGCTCTTTATATTGGTTTTCAGGATTTGAGTGTCACTGCATCATGGAAGCTATTGAACTAAAAGAGGGATTTTCCATAAAAATACTAATATAAAATACAAGAATTCAAAGAAGTAAAATCAATACATATTAGAGCTACGTTATGTCAAATGCTACAGAGAATACATTTGCCCTTATGTTACATTACATGGAAGGTTATCCACAGGAAGATTACTGCAACAATTTCATTACAGACAACAAAATGTTATGACTTTTCCTAAACGTTCAAGGACTTTACTCATCTGTGTGGACTATCATGTGTTTCTTCAAGGTTCCTTTACGACAAAAACCTTTACCACAGACTGAGCAAATAAATTGTTTATCTCCTGTGTGGACTATCATGTGTGTCTTCAAGTTTCCTTTATGACCAAAACCTTTACCACAGACTGAGCAATTAAATTGTGCCTCTCTTGTGTGGATTGTTTATCTCCTGTGTGGATTATCATGTGTCTCTTCAAGTTTCCTTTCTGACCAAAACCTTTACCACAGACTGAGCAATTAAATTGTTTATCTCCTGTGTGGACTATCATGTGTGTCTTCAAGTTTGCTTTACGACCAAAACCTTTACTACACACTGAGCAAATAAATTGTTTATCTCCTGTGTGGATTATCATGTGTGTCTTCAAGTAGTCTTTACGACCAAAACCTTTACCACAGACTGAGCAAATAAATTGTTTATCTCCTGTGTGGATTATCATGTGTCTCTCCAACTGTCCTTTATGACCAAAACCTTTACCACAGAGAGAGCAATTAAATTGTTTATCTCCGGTGTGGATTATCATGTGTGAGTTCAAGTTTCCTTTATGACGAAAACCTTTACCACAGACTGAGCAAATAAATTGTTTATCTCCGGTGTGGATTATCATGTGTGTCTTCAAGTAGTCTTTATGACCAAAACCTTTACCACAGACTGAGCAATTAAATTGTTTATCTCCTGTGTGGACGACTATCATGTGTAACTTCAAGTGTTGCTTAAGACCAAAACCTTTACCACAGAGAGAGCAATTAAATTGTTTATCTCCAGTGTGGACTATCATGTGTCTCATCAAGTCTCGTTTACGACCAAAACCTTTACCACAGACTGAGCAAATAAATTGTTTATCTCCGGTGTGGATTATCATGTGTGTCTTCAAGTAGTCTTTATGACCAAAACCTTTACCACAGACTGAGCAATTAAATTGTTTATCTCCTGTGTGGACGACTATCATGTGTAACTTCAAGTGTTGCTTAAGACCAAAACCTTTACCACAGAGAGAGCAATTAAATTGTTTATCTCCAGTGTGGACTATCATGTGTCTCATCAAGTCTCGTTTACGACCAAAACCTTTACCACAGACTGAGCAATTAAATTGTTTATCTCCTGTGTGGACTATCATGTGTGTGTTCAAGTGTCTCTGTGAGTCTAAACCTGACTGAGGTTCACTAGTTGCCATGCATTCATCATCACTGTCTTCAGTCTCAGAAGAGTCTGAAGTCTTGTCATCAGTAATTGGTTGTGAATTACTAGCTGGTTCTGATACTCCACAGTCCTCTCCATCAGCTTCTGTTTTCATCTGTTCAGTTGAGCAGCTGGCTAGAGCCTCTGTCTCTCTCTTCTCCTCAGTTTGGCTTTGATGAAGCTGGAAGGACTGAGGTTTCTCTTCCTCATATTCACTCTTCACAGGGACAACAGAAAATGGGAACTTGGTGATATCATCAGCCTCCTCCGGCCGTTGAAGCTGCTCTCCCTGCTGACTGGTCCAGAGTTCCTCCTGTTCCTCTTTGGTGTTTGGGGGCTCTAGGTCCTCCTGTTCCTCTTTAATATCATGTGGGGGCTCTGGGTCCTCCTGTTCCTCTTTAATGTTTGGGGGCTCTAGGTCCTCCTGTTCCTCTTTAATATCATGTGGGGGCTCTAGGTCATCCTGTTCCTCGTTAATATCATGTGGGGGCTCTGGGTCCTCCTGGTGCAGACTGGGGCTCCACTCCTGCTGCTCAGCGGGAACCTCTTCTTTAATGACCAACAGCTGCTGGAGGTCTGGAGGCAAGGCCTCTCTGTGTAACGGCCACTGCACCCGACACAGCTTCACCACAGCTCTCAGCTTCTGGACTTTAGACATTTTAATGTTCACACAGTGACAGACAGGAACTTTTCCTCCTGAACTGTGAGCAACTGTGAGCAACTTTACCTTTCTAAGCTCCAATAAATAGCTTCACAGCTAACGTTAGCTTCACAGCTAAACCATTCATCGGAGTGCATTAAGTCTTCTTCTTCCTCTGAGTTAACGGAGTCCCGTCCCGCTTCCACTTTATATACTCGCGATAATATCACCAGCACATACGAGTCTTCTGCTTGTAAATTAAACCTCTGAAAGTATACGGTGGAAATAATACGCTAGGCTACTGCTAACGTTGCTAACGTTACTCTCGTGCATAGGAGCTTCAACACGCGTCACCACCACAATATCCAGAATGCCTTGCGGCATAGAAGAAGAAAGCCGAGCAGTCGGGGGGGGGGGGGGGGGGGGCATACCATGATTCTTCCGCTTGTGGTGTTTGTCGGCCTACTTGTAGCGATCCTGGGTCTGGGTGGATAAACGAAGCACGTTGGTCCTTCGCCAGGAATGTTGTTGTTGGTTGTTATGGTAACCATGTGACCCGGACGCGCTCGTCCTCTTCTTCTTCTTCTTCTTCTTTTTTATTTCCGGCAGTGTAGACGCTACTAGGCGTATTACTGCCCTCCACAGTTCAAATGAAATTTGATGTCTTCTTTATATTTACAATGTTCATCATGTATCCACCCATAGTACTCCCAGTCACTCTATATATATCCATTCTACTGCTCAGTCGTCGGGAACTCATCCCTCAGCGCCTTCTCAATCTCCTCTCCAGAAATGTCCACAACATTCAAGAACCTTCTAGCTGCATCCATCATCATCTTAATCTTTTCCTTTTTTCCCTTGATCTGCTCTGTACAATTAATCACCATGGCCATAAATGTCAAAAATCCTTTTTTGTCCACACAAATGATTTGTTCAACTCCCTTCTGTTTCTTCTCTGGTTCCTTTTCAATTTCTTCCATTTTATCACTCTCATTCTCCACTCTTTTAACAGCTTCAGCATATGACATACCCTTCTCTTTTACCCTAATCTGAATCACTTTCACCTCATTTACTCTCCTTGGGCATTGCTTTGATCCCGCATGATGATCACCATCACAGTGTAAGCACTTTGCCTTGTCTTCCTCTAAACACGTGTCTCTCTCACACTCCTTTCCCCCACATCTCCCACATCTCCGGACCCCTCTACACACAGCAGCAACATGACCATACTCTTGACAGCAATAACATCTCATCGGTGCTCTTTCAAACGGCCTTACCCTATAACAACAATAATCCACATACACTCTCTCAGGCAACTCTCCATCAAAGGTCAAACACACAGACAAACTCTCCTCCCTTTCCCCCTCATGATATCGTGTCAATCTCTTTGCCTCCAGCACACCCTCCACACTTTCAAACATCTCAGCCTCTACCGACAGAGGCACACCACTCACCACACCCTTCTTCCTTACCTCAGATCCAAGTACAAAACATGTTACAATAGCTGTACTAGAACGTTCATCTGCAGTAGCCCTATTTCTACACGACTTTATTTCCTTTACAGCTTTGTCTCTCTGCTCTTTTGAAACACACTCAATTATAACTAATCCACTTCTTGCTACTCTAACTGACCTTACCTGCCCAAGCCTCCTCTCCACAAACTCCCCTACTTTATGTTGATCACTAAATATACCATCCTCTTTCGATGAAACCACCCTCATCCCCACTACAAACTCCTGCTTCTTCCTCACTGCTCGACTACACTCACTATCCGAACCTACCCCTTTCCTCACTTTCTTCACTAACTGACTTGTACCACTTGAAACACTCGACAAACTTTTACGTTTATTCTCAATTCCCCTATTATCCTGATCATATTCAATTTCACTCTCACTCTCACTCTCACTCTCCGACGCCATTTTCCACGTGCTCCCCTCCCGCGCTCGTCCTCGATGAGGGCGTCACATATCACACGTCCGGGTCACATGGTTACCATGACAACCAACATTGTTGGGCTTGTAAGTTGGAGACCTCAGGTTCTCGCCTGTGTTGTTACATTATTTTAGCCTACTTAGATGAGAATACTAAGTAGAACTAGACAATGTGATCACATTACTCCAATCCTAATCTCCCACTGCCTCCCAACTCAAGCCATCTGACTTTAAGGTGCTCCTGTTCTCATTTAAATCATTACATGGACTTGCACCATCATATCTTTCTGACATCACTATCTATATATAAACTTGGCAATGTGGACTGTGTCTGTCTGTTTAACACAGCTATGCCGTTTTACGTGCGATTGGGCTGAAACTGATGGAGCTGGATTTTTTAGTTATGGCAGATTAATTGCCCTAATTGGCCTAGTATTGATTGCCCTAAGACTGAGGCTATAGTTCAGACTGATGACATCACTGATGATGTCATCAGTGATCAAGTCCTACCTGTCATGCAATACCTGTCATGAAGTCCTCCTACATGTCATGAAGTCCTAGGCGTAGTAGGGAGTCTCCACACTGCAGTTCACCATGCTGCTCACACAGGTTGTGCGGCTTGTTTAAATGCCACATCCACTCCAGACCTTTGATCCTGATATCAAGACCATCCACTCCAGACCTTTGAGCCTGATATTAAGACCATCCACTCCAGACCTTTGAGCATGATATTATAATGACCATCCACTCCAGACCTTTGAGCCTGATATCAGGGCCATAAATTAGTGATTATCTGCTTGGTGAAGAGAAAAGTGTGTCAGGCGTGTGTATGTTTATGTTTATGTTATTCATATTGTGTGGGCCTTTTCTGCTTCAATTTAGTTCCTTCCATTGATCACACCTGTACTGCTTGCTCTTTTATTCCTTTATTTGTATTCAATGTTTTACTGTTTTTATTTCAAACAGATGTCTTCTCATGTTATTGTAAAGCAACTTTCAACCTTGTTAAGAAAGGTGGTGGAAAACAAAGGACACCATATTTCTAATAGCTATCTCACACATCAAACATGGCCTCATTTAGGGAACTTTAGGGATTTAGGGCGTTTTTTTAAATATATAAACAGGGTCAAATTCCTGCGTCAGGGCGAACACACACAGGCAGACTCTCATAAAGCCCAGGATCAGTTAATATATTATTACATATTTAAACAAGCATAAACCACTGCAAAAACAACAACAACAACAACAACAACAACTTGAACATAAAGATTGAAATGCCGTCCAGAGTTCAGAGGTCAGTGGGACAGGATTATTTGCATGTGACGATCATGAGCAATAAACTTGCAATGGAAATGTCTGTGATCTTGACACAACCTTGTTATTCTTAGTTCAACCAGTTGCTGCTCTTCTTGTCTTGTGACAAACCCCATAGTGTGTGTGTGCTAGCAGGATCCAGTAGATGGCAGCAGAGAGACATGACAGACTATTCAACTGAATCTGGCTGCTACATCATTCTATGTCAAATGTTTTTCATGGCCTTAATCCTGGCACTATTGGTTACTGCTTTTATGTTTAATTTTCCTCCTATTGCCATTGGTTGCATCACCTGGAGGAGATTTGTTTGTTTGTGGCTGCAGGGAACCAGACAAGTCTGAAAATGTGGGTTTGAAGTTTAATTATCAACAATATATCCTCAGCAATAGAATTGAACCTGCCCACCTCGATTGCCAGAGGGAGGGTACCAGTTATCAACTGGGCACATAGAGATCTTCAGGATGTATCCAGGCGTAATGGAACGTAAGGTTCTGGACTATACCTATTTTAAATTTGGATATATGTTCTGAGTTTTGAGGTTTTGAGGTTTGAGCCACTTGTGATTAGCCTGTGTTCCTTGATTGTCAAGAAATAACCTATGTTTAAACTTTAATATAGTGATCACTAGAACGTAAACTGTTTCTGAAAATAAATTGCTGGTCAGCTTCCCTGAAAACAGACATAAAACTAAACTGGTGAGACACATGCATCATAAAGCTTTGAAAATGCAGCATAACCAAGGTTTTTACAAGTTTTCACTTGACTTATTACTGAACCCAGGGCTCTAGCAGCAGTGTCGGCCAACACACTAATGCCCTCTTCAAACATAAAATGTTCATCAAAAGTAAATCCAAGATATTTATATGAACTGCTAAATGGTAATGACATAGCTCCAGCATGAACATCAAAAGTGCTTCTCCTTGTTCCTGATTTCTGGAAATGCACAATTTGAGTTTTTTCTCTCTCTATTAATATAATAATTAATATTCTACATTTTAAGATGAGTAAAACAATCATAGAACTCAAACTGGGAAGCTGGGTTTCCTTTGAGTCTGCATAATGAGCCATTCATCAATCACTCTTGTCCATTACACTGTGACAAGAGGGTGACATCACAGGGGAAAGAGACCAGCCAATAAGAGAAGGCCTGTTCAGTACCCTATAGGTGTCAGGCTACACCACCAAACATCTGGATTTAGGTGTAGTTACACTGGTGGTTTTATTTTGGTGTTGTTTTGTTCTGCTATTTTACATTCAAGTCTATGACGAGTGTCTTTTGCTTTTTCACAGAAAAGGGGGCGGGGACATGTTGGCGGGTCTGATGTATAGTCCACTATTTGTGCAGTAGGGAACAGTTTCAAACAGGGCCATTGTTTCCATTTGGACTAAAACATTTAGCACAGATAGCAATATTTGGGATCAATTTTTATTGTGCTTTTTTGTGATACATAAAAACAGGACAACACAACAAAGCACAAAAACATCTACATACATACATAACACTCTAAATCCCCCCTCCACCACAGATCAGAGTTAACAGAGCTCCCACACATTTTCATGGATACAATTTCTAAACTTTTCCATCACTTTTAATAATAATAATTCATATATTATAATTAATAGAATTTCCATGTAATGTGAGGCGGTGACTAAATAAATACCAGAAATTATTAGTATGGACAAATCGACACAGCTGCTCTTTATATTGTTTTTTAGTATTTTAGTGTCACTGCATCATGGAAGCTATTGAACTAAAAGAGGAATTTTCCATAAAAATACTAATATAAAATACAAGAATTCAAAGAAGTCAAATCAATACATATTAGAGCTGCGTTATATCAAATGCTACAGAGAATACATTTGCCCTAATGTTACATTCCATGGAAGGTTATCCACAGGAAGATTACTGCAACAATTTCATTACACACAACCAAATGTTAGGACTTTTCCTAAACGTTCAAGGACTTTACCCATCTGTGTGGACTATCATGTGTCTCTTCAAGTCTCCTTTCTGACCAAAACCTTTACCACAGACTAAGCAATTAAATTGTTTATCTCCTGTGTGGATCATCATGTGTGTCTTCAAGTAGTCTTTACGACCAAAATTTGTACCACAGACTGAGCAATTAAATTGTTTATCTCCTGTGTGGATTATCATGTGTGTCTTCAAGTTTGCTTCATAACCAAAACCTTTACCACAGACTGAGCAAATAAATTGTTTATCTCCTGTGTGGACTATCATGTGTAACTTCAAGGTTCCTTTACGACCAAAACCTTTACCACAGACTGAGCAATTAAATTGTTTATCTCCTGTGTGGATTATCATATGTGTCTTCAAGTAGTCTTTACGACTAAAACATTTACCACAGACTGAGCAATTAAATTGTTTATCTCCTGTGTGGACTATGATGTGTTTCTTCAAGTCTCCTTTATGACCAAAACCTTTACCACAGACTGAGCAAATAAATTGTTTCTCAACTGTGTGGATTATCATGTGTGTCTTCAAGTTTGCTTTACGACCAAAACCTTTACCACAGACTGAGCAAATAAATTGTTTATCTCCTGTGTGGACTATCATGTGTAACTTCAAGGTTCCTTTATAACCAAAACCTTTACCACAGACAGAGCAATTAAATTGTTTATCTCCTGTGTGGACTATCATGTGTGTCTTCAAGTTTCCTTCACGACCAAAACCTTTACCACAGACTGAGCAATTAAATTGTTTATCTCCTGTGTGGATTATCATGTGTGTCTTCAAGTTTCCTTCACGACCAAAACCTTTACTACAGACTGAGCAAATAAATTGTTTATCTCCTGTGTGGATTATCATGTGTGTCTTCAAGGCTCTTTTCTGACCAAAACCCTTACCACAGACTGAGCAATTAAATTGTTTATCTCCTGTGTGGATTATCATGTGTGTCTTCAAGTTTCCTTTACGACCAAAACCTTTACCACAGACTGAGCAAATAAATTGTTTATCTCCTGTGTGGATTATCATGTGTGTTTTTAAGTGTGCTTTATGACCAAAACCTTTACCACAGACTGAGCAAATAAATTGTTTATCTCCTGTGTGGATTATCATGTGTCTCTCCAACTGTCCTTTATGACCAAAACCTTTACCACAGAGAGAGCAATTAAATTGTTTATCTCCTGTGTGGTTTATGATGTGTGTCTTCAAGGATCCTTTATAACAAAAACCTTTACCACAGACTGAGCAGTTAAATTGTTTAACTCCTGTGTGGACTATCATGTGTGTCTTCAAGTGTCCTTTACGACCAAAACCTTTACCACAGACTGAGCAAATAAATTGTCTATCTCCTGTGTGGACTATCATGTGTGTCTTCAAGTCTCCTTTATGACCAAAACCTTTACCACAGACTGAGCAATTAAATTGTGCCTCTCCTGTGTGTACTATCATGTGTGTCTTCAAGCTGTCTTCGCAAGCAAAACTTTTACCACAGACTGAGCAATTCAATTGTTTATCTCCTGTGTGGACTATCATGTGTGTCTTCAAGTCTCCTTTACGACCAAAACCTTTACCACAGACTGAGCAAATAAATTGTTTATCTCCTGTGTGGACTATCATGTGTAACTTCAAGGTTCCTTTACGACCAAAACCTTTACCACAGACTGAGCAAAGAAATTGTTTCTCACCTGTGTGGACTATCATGTGTGTCTTCAAGTGTCTCTGTGAGTCTAAACCTGACTGAGGTTCACTAGTTTCCATGCATTCATCATCATTGTCTTCAGTCTCAGAAGAGTCTGAAGTCTTGTCATCACTAGTTGGTTGTGAGTTACTAGCTGGTTCTGATACTCCACAGTCCTCTCCATCAGCTTCTGTTTTCATCTGTTCAGTTGAGCAGCTGGCTAGAGGCTCTGCCTCTCTCTTCTCCTCAGTTTGGCTTTGATGAAGCTGGAAGGACTGAGGTTTCTCTTCCTCATATTCACTCTTCACAGGGACAACAGAGAATGGGAACTTGGTGATATCATCAGCCTCCTCCGGCCGTTGAAGCTGCTCACCCTTCTGACTGGTCCAGAGTTCCTCTTTAATGTGTGGGGACTCTGGGTCCTCCTGTTCCTCTTTAATGTGTGGGGGCTCTGGGTCCTCCTGCTCCTCTTTAATGTGTGGGGTCTCTGGATCCTCCTGAAGCTGCTCTCCCTCCTGAGTGGTCCAGGGTTCCTCCTGTTCCTCTTTAATATCATGTGGGGGCTCTGTGTCCTCCTGGTCCAGACTGGGGCTCCACTCCTGCTGCTCAGCGGGAACCTCTTCTTTAACCAAGAGATGCTGGAGGTCTGGAGACAAGGCCTCTCTGTGTAACTGCACAGCGTCCAGCAGTTTATCTCCAACAGTCACAGTTAGGCGCTGCTTCACCACAGCTCTCAGCTTCTGGACTTTAGACATTTTCATGTTCACACAGTGACAGGAACTTTTCCGCCTGAGCTGTGACAAACGTTATCCTTCAAAGCTCCATTAAATAGCTTCACAGCTAACGTTAGCTTCACAGCTAAATTATTCATCCGAGTCCATTGAGTTCCTCTGAGTTAACGGAGCCCCGCTTCCACTTCATATATTCGTGATATCATCCGCACAAACCAGTCTTCTGCTTGTAAATTAAACTTCTGACAGTATAACGTGGAAATAATACGCTAGGCTACTGCTAACGTTACTCTCATGCATGGGAGCTAAGCTTCAACAGTCGCCACAACAATAGACCAGACCTGCAACGCGTCATCGCACTGCACCGCGCCCCTTTTTGGGGGAATGCGGAAATCCTCTTTGATGCAATAACCACGCCCTGTGGCGCCGGGATTGGCCAGGAGCAACACTGGAGGGCACGCAGCCCAGCGATTTAATGAACCAACTGATAGCTCTTGAGAACAGACAGCGATATTGAGAGCGGACATTGAAATTAATTATGGTCACCTACCTTCCTTAGCATAGTAATAATAATAATAAGCATAATAATTGTAATCTACACAATGTACACAATCTACAAAAACATGCAATAATATAAACGGTGTTGTGTTCACGTTCATAGCTCATATAATATAATGTATCGTTAATTTCAAGCTCAATTCTTACCCAGAGAAAAGGTACAGCACTGAAAACGTAACAAGCAATAGTTTTTTAAACATCTTGAAAACCCCCAGGTGCTTTAGTCCCAAGCTTCAATGCTCCTGGCCAATCCCGGCGCCACAGGGCGTGGTTATTGCTTATCCTATGTGGGGTTAGAAATCACGCCTCAGGCGTAGGACATGACGACAGTCCAGTCAACCTTAATTTATTCATATATCTCGACTCTTCAGGTTCGGGCAAGGTCGCAAAATATAATTCAATTAGAGTTCAGAATTCTTCTTCTTCTTCTTTTGCGTTTAATGGCGGTTGGCAAACAACTTTCGGGTGCATTACTGCCACCCACTGAGAACACAACAAAACAATCAGAGAACACGTGTAAAACCAATCCACATGGCATACCATGTTTCTTCCGTTTGTATTGTTTGTAGGCTACTTATTTTACTTAGATGATAATACTAACTAGAACTAGAACATTTGATCACATGAATCCAATAATCTCCCACTGCCACTGGCCAGTCACGAGTTAATTAATGAGGTAGGCTAGCGTACTGCCTTGGCACTGCTGGCTTGGGCTCAACACAAACCTTCCTACCCTATTCTGTCAGTCAGTCTGTCTGTCTGTCTGTCTGTCTGTCTGTCTGTCTGTCTGTCTGTCTGCCTGCCTGTCTGTCTGTCTGTCTGTCTGTCTGTCTGGCTGTCTGTCTGTCTGTCTGCCTCTGTCTGTCGGCTGTCTATCTGTCGTAGCTTTCTGTCCTTTCTCACTCTCACTACCCTTGACTGAAAATTTTCCTCCATTAACTTTTGTTACAAAAATGTCACAATCAAGGGCCTTGATTGTCACAATCAAGGGCATAGGTTTTATTTGGAAGAAATGTGTGTACATTTTAAAGTAAAATGCATCAATCTAGTGCAGTGGTGCACTTTGAGAGCAAAATGAAGAGGCTAGATCTATGAAGAACTAGTAGCCTACACACACATCACATTATATATCCTCTTTACTATGACTAGTGCAGTGCCCGTTCCCCCATGCACCACCCAGTGGGCGCTTCCCCCCCCCCCCCCCCCCCCCCCCCCGCATGAAATGCGGCACCGCACTCCATCGGGGTCCGAGCAGCGCACTCCCCAAGTTTGAAGTCACAATTGGACAAATGTTTCTCTAGATAAACTGCTTTTTGTGTTCAACAACAAGCATAAACCACTGCAAAAACAACAACAACAACAACAACTTGACAATACATATCCAGAAATGATCCTGAATTGGATGACATGAGAGCTAAAGTAGGAACATAAAGATTTAAATGCCGTCCAGAGTTCAGAGGTCAGTGGGACAGGATTATTTGCATGTGATGATCATGAGCAATGCACTTGCAGTGGAAATGTCTGTGATCTTGACACAGCCTTGTTATTCTCAGTTCAACCAGTTGCTGCTCTTCTTGTCTTGTGACAAACCCCATAGTGTGTGTGCTAGCAGGATCCAGTAGATGGCAGCAGAGAGACATGACAGACTATTCAACTGAATTTGGCTGCCACATCATAATGTCAAATGTTTTTCATGGCCTTAATCCTGGCACTATTGGTTACTGCTTTTATGTTGAATTTTCCTCCTATTGCCATTGGTTGGATCACCTGGAGGATATGTGTTTGTTTGTGGCTGCAGGGAACCAGACAAGTCTGAAAATGTGGGTTTGAAGTTTAATTATCAACAATATATCCTCAGCAATAGAATTGAACCTGCCCACCTCGATTGCCAGAGGGAGGGTACCAGTTCTCAACTGGGCACATAGAGATCTTCTGGATGTATCCAGGCGTAATGGAACGTAAGGTTCTGGACTATAGGTATATTTAATTTGGATGTATGTTCTGAGTTTTGGTTTGAGCCACTTGTGATTAGCCTGTTTTCCTTGATTGTCAAGAAATAACCTATGTTTAAACTTTAATATAGTGATCACTAGAACGTAAACTGCTTCTGAAAATAAATTGCTGGTCAGGTCAGCTTCCCTGAAAACAGCATTCATATCATTACACCATGGATAGTTAGTTATGTGCTTTATCCCAGTTAAACACTTGTTTTGCTACTCTACTCTCTGGCATATTAGATAGACGGTTCCACAAACATTTCATCGTTTTGTTTGATCAAACAAGACTCCCAACACATGTCCCCTTGAAAAGCCAACAGAGGTGCAAATGTATGCACGCCCAAAAAGCAGCAGATTGCACGGTTTTGGATGGCATTCACCTTGGAAAATTCCTTCCTTCCCCAAACTCCAGCTGCATAAAACAAAACTGGTGACACACATGCATCATAAAGCTTTGAAAATGTAGCATAACCAAGGATTTTACAAGTTTTCACTTGACTTATTACTGAACCCAGGGCTCTAGCAGCAGCGTCGGCCAACACACTAATGCCCTCTTCAAACATAAAATGTTCATCAAAAGTAAATCCAAGATATTTATATGAACTGCTAAATACTAATGACATAGCTCCAGCATGAAAATCAAAAGTGCTTCTCCTTGTTCCTGATTTCTGGAAATGCACAATTTGAGTTTTTTCTCTCTCTATTAATATAATAATTAATAGTCTACATTTTAAGATGAGTAAAACAATCCTAGAACTCAAACTGGGAAGCTGGGTTTCCTCTGAGTCTGCATAATGAACCAGTCATCAATCACTCTGGTCCATTACACTGTGACAAGAGGGTGACATCACAGGGGAAAGAGACCAGCCAATAAGAGAAGGCCTGTTCAGTACCCTATAGGTGTCAGGCTACACCACCAAACATCTGGGTTTAGGTGTAGTTAGACAGGTGGTTTTCTTTTGGTGTTGTTTTGTTCTGCTATTTTACATTCAAGTCTTTGACGAGTGTCTTTTGCTTTTTCCCAGAAAAGGGGGCGGGGACATGTTGCAGGTCTGATGTATAGTCCACTATTTGTGCAGTAGGGAACGGTTTCAAACAGGGCCATTGTTTCCATTTAGACTAAAACATTTAGCACAGATAGCAATATTTGGGATCAATTTTTATTGTGTTTTTTTGTGATACATAAACACAGGACAACACAACAAAGCACAAAAACATCTACATACATAACACTCTAAATCCCCCCTCCACCACAGATCAGAGTTAACAGAGCTCCCACACATTTTCATGGATACAACTTCTAAACTTTTCCATGACTTTTAATAATAATAATACATTTATTATAGTTAATAGAATTTCCATGTAATGTGAGGTGGTGACTCTGAATAAATACCAGAAATGATTATGGACACAGCTGCTCTTTATATTGGTTTTTAGTATTTTAGTGTCACTGCATCATGGAAGCTATTGAACTAAAAGAGGAATTTTCCATAAAAATACTAATATAAAATACAAGAATTCAAAGAAGTAAAATCAATACATATTAGAGCTGCGTTAAGTCAAATGCTACAGAGAATACATTTATGTTACATTCCATGGAAGGTTATCCACAGGAAGATTACTGCAACAATTTCATTACACACAACAAAATGTTATGACTTTTCCTAAACGTTCAAGGACTTTACCGATCTGTGTGGACTATCATGTGTGTCTTCAAGTTTGCTTTATGACCAAAACCTTTACCACAGATTGAGCAATTAAATTGTTTCTCAACTGTGTGGATTATCATGTGTGTCTTCAAGTTTGCTTTACGACCAAAACCTTTACCACAGACTGAGCAAATAAATTGTTTATCTCCTGTGTGGACTATCATGTGTAACTTCAAGGTTCCTTTATAACCAAAACCTTTACCACAGACAGAGCAATTAAATTGTTTATCTCCTGTGTGGACTATCATGTGTGTCTTCAAGTTCCCTTCACGACCAAAACCTTTACCACAGACTGAGCAATTAAATTGTTTATCTCCTGTGTGGATTATCATGTGTCTCTTCAAGTTTCCTTCACGACCAAAACCTTTACTACAGACTGAGCAAATAAATTGTTTATCTCCTGTGTGGATTATCATGTGTGTCTTCAAGTTTCCTTCACGACCAAAACCTTTACCACAGACTGAGCAATTAAATTGTTTATCTCCTGTGTGGATTATCATGTGTCTCTTCAAGTTTCCTTCACGACCAAAACCTTTACCACAGAGAGAGCAATTAAATTGTTTATCTCCTGTGTGGACTATCATGTGTGTCTTCAAGTGTGCTTTATGACCAAAACCTTTACCACAGACTGAGCAAATAAATTGTTTATCTCCTGTGTGGATTATTATGTGTCTCTCCAACTGTCCTTTATGACCAAAACCTTTACCACAGAGAGAGCAATTAAATTGTTTATCTCCTGTGTGGTGTATGATGTGTGTCTTCAAGGATCCTTTATAACAAAAACCTTTACCACAGACTGAGCAGTTAAATTGTTTAACTCCTGTGTGGATTATCATGTGTGTCTTCAAGTGTGCTTTACGACCAAAACCTTTACCACAGACTGAGCAAATTAATGGTCTATCTCCTGTGTGGACTATCATGTGTGTCTTCAAGTCTCCTTTATGACCAAAACCTTTACCACAGACTGAGCAATTAAATTGTGCCTCTCCTGTGTGTACTATCATGTGTGTCTTCAAGCTGTCTTCACGAGCAAAACTTTTACCACAGACTGAGCAATTAAATTGTTTATCTCCTGTGTGGCCTATCATGTGTGTCTTCAAGTCTCCTTTACGACCAAAACCTTTACCACAGACTGAGCAAATAAATTGTTTATCTCCTGTGTGGACTATCATGTGTTTCTTCAAGTCTCCTTTCTGACCAAAACCTTTACCACAGACTAAGCAATTAAATGGTTTATCTCCTGTGTGGATTATCATGTGTGCATTCAAGTGTCCTTTATGACCAAAACCTTTACCACAGACTGAGCAAATAAATGGTTTATCTCCTGTGTGGATTATCATGTGTGTCTTCAAGTTTCCTTCACGACCAAAACCTTTACCACAGACTGAGCAATTAAATTGTTTATCTCCTGTGTGGATTATCATGTGTAACTTCAAGGTTCCTTTACAACCAAAACCTTTACCACAGACTGAGCAAAGAAATTGTTTCTCACCTGTGTGGACTATCATGTGTGTCTTCAAGTGTCTCTGTGAGTCTAAACCTGACTGAGGTTCACTAGTTTCCATGCATTCATCATCATTGTCTTCAGTCTCAGAAGAGTCTGAATTCTTGTAATCACTAGTTGGTTGTGAGTTACTAGCTGGTTCTGATACTCCACAATCCTCTCCATCAGCTTCTGTTTTCATCTGTTCAGTTGAGCAGCTGGCTAGAGGCTCTGTCTCTCTCTTCTCCTCAGTTTGGCTTTGATGAAGCTGGAAGGACTGAGGTTTCTCTTCCTCATATTCACTCTTCACAGGGACAACAGAGAATGGGAACTTGGTGATATCATCAGCCTCCTCCGGCCGTTGAAGCTGCTCTCCCTTCTGACTGGTCCAGAGTTCCTCTTTAATGTGTGGGGACTCTGGGTCCTCCTGTTCCTCTTTAATGTGTGGGGGATCTGGGTTCTCCTGTTCCTCTTTAATGTGTGGGGACTCTGGGTCCTCCTGCTCCTCTTTAATGTGTGGGGTATCTGGGTCCTCCTGAAGCTGCTCTCCCTCCTGACTGGTCCAGGGTTCCTCCTGTTCTTCTTTAATATCATGTGGGGGCTCTGTGTCCTCCTGGTTCAGACTGGGGCTCCACTCCTGCTGCTCAGCGGGAACCTCTTCTTTAACCAAGAGATGCTGGAGGTCTGGAGACAAGGCCTCTCTGTGTAACTGCACAGCGTCCAGCAGTTTATCTCCAACAGCCACAGTTAGGCGCTGCTTCACCACAGCTCTCAGCTTCTGGACTTTAGACATTTTAATGTTCACACAGTGACAGGAACTTTTCCGCCTGAGCTGTGACAAACGTTATCCTTCAAAGCTCCATTAAATAGCTTCACAGCTAACGTTAGCTTCACAGCTAAACCATTCATCCGAGTCCATTGAGTTCCTCTGAGTTAACGGAGCCCCGCTTCCACTTCGTATATTCGTGATATCATCCGCACAAACCAGTCTTCTGCTTGTAAATTAAACTTCTGACAGTATAACGTGGAAATAATACGCTAGGCTACTGCTAACGTTACTCTCATGCATGGGAGCTTCAACAACAGTCACCACAACAATAGACCAGAACTGCAACGCGTCATCGCACTGCACCGCTCCCCTTTTTGGGGGAATGCGGAAATCCTCTTTGACTCAGGCTGAACGGACATGACGACAGTCCAGTCAACCTTAATTTATTCATATATCTCGACTGTTCAGGTTCGGTCAAGGTCGCAAAATAAGGGATCATGTCTATGTTCCCCGGGTTCTATGTTCCCCGGGTTCTATATTCCCCGTTTTTCACTAAGAGGGTTCTATGTTCCCCAGGTTCTATGTTCCCCTCTTTTCACTAAGAGGGTTCTATGTTCCCCAGGTTCTATGTTCCCCGCTTTTCACTAAGAGGGTTCTATGTTCCCCGCTTTTCACTAAGAGGGTTATATGTTCCCCGCTATGTCCCCGGGTCCCATGTTTCCCCCGAAATGCCTTCGGTGACGATCGGCTTCCCCTTATTATTATCCAATTAGCAGCCACGTGTATTTGCAGCAGAGTCTATTACCCAAATCACTAAATGAACTAGCCTAATATAAACTATACACGTTTTAATGAGTGCAACACAAATTAACTTAAATACTTCAACTTACATGTCTCAGGGACGCATGCACACATTTGTAGTTGTTACTAGGCTAGGCCTACTACAATTATTAATATTTGGCTATTATAGGCCTATAGCCTACTTCATTATGAGACTATAAAACAAGAAAACCAACACCATTTTATGACTTGAAACATTTATTTGTGAGGAGAGTAGCCTACATTTCTAACGTTCAGAAAATAGCTGTCTGGTGAGCGTCGGAGTTTTGGAGCGGACGCGCGCAGCAGAGGTGGCTGCGAGCAGACGGGGAGAGGAGAAATAAGGAGGGAGGAGAGCGTCTGCTGTCCGCGGTTCAGAGACAGAGACTGATAACTTTTGGTTACTGTGTGCATGCGTCCCTGAGACATGTAAGTTGAAGTATTTAAGTTAATTTGTGTTGCACTCATTAAAACGTGTATAGTTTATATTAGGCTAGTTCATTTAGTGATTTGGGTAATAGACTCTGCTGCAAATACACGTGGCTGCTAATTGGATAATAATAAGGGGAAGCCGATGGTCACCGAAGGCATTTCGGGGGAAACATCGGACCCGGGAACATAGCGGGGAACATAGAGGGGAACATAGAACCCTCTTAGTGAAAAGCGGGGAACATAGAACCCTCTTAGTGAAAAGCGGGGAACATAGAGCCCTTTTTCTGAAAGCGGGGAACATAGAGCCCTTTTTCTGAAAAACGGGGAACATAGAACCTGGGGAACAAAGAACCCTTTTGCTGAAAAACGGGGAATATAGAACCCGGGGAATATAGAACCTGGGGAACATAGGGATGACCCCCAAAATAATTAGTAGACATGTTTATCAAACCAAAAAAACACTTGAACCCGAAATTAATGAATTGGTAGTTTGTCTATGCTAGCTAAAAACACGGCAAAAATACCATCACAACAACGCTATTAATTTCTATCCCCCAAAAAGGGGCGCGGCCTTGACGCTTTGGATGTCCCCGGTCTGGTCTTCTTCTTCTGTTGAGTTTTATGGCCGTTGGCATCCATAAATGATGCATTACCGCCACCTACTGTATTGCTAAAACTATAGTGCAAATACAATATCAATAAAAAGTGTCCACCCAAAATGTGCCCATTCACCCCAATATCCATACTGGCCCAGACCAGTCGTCTCGGCCGAAGCGAACGCTTCATTCAGCGTTCAGAATTCTTCTTCTTCTTCTTTTACGTTTAATGGCGGTTGGCAAACAACTTTCGGGTGCATTACTGCCACCCACTGAGAACAAAAACAATCAGAGAACACGTGTCAAATCAATCCACATGTACGGCATAGCCTACCATGTTTCTTCCGTTTGTGTTGTTTGTAGGCTACTTATTTTACTTCGATGATAATACTAACTAGAACTAGAACATTTGATCACATGAATCCAATAATCTCCCACTGCCACTGCCCAGTCACAAGTTAATTAATGAGGTACTACCTTGGCACTGCTGGCTTGGGCTCAACACAGACCTTCCTACCCTATTCTGTCAGTCTGTCTGTCTGTCTGTCTGTCTGTCTGCCTGCCTGTCTGTCTGTCTGTCTGTCTGTCTGTCTGTCTGCCTGCCTGCCTGCCTGCCTGTCTGCCTGCCTCTGTCTGTCTGACTGTCTGTCTGCCTGCCTGCCTGCCTGCCTGCCTGTCTGTCTGTCTGTCTGTCTGTCTGTCTGCCCGCCTCTGTCTGTCTGCTGTCTGTCTATCTGTCGTAGCTTTCTGTCCTTTCTCACTCACTCTCACTACCCTTGACTGAAAATTTTCCTCCATTAACTTTTGTTAATGGATTGTGACAAAAATGTCACAATCAAGGGCCTTGATTGTCACAATCAAGGGCATAGGTTTTATTTGGAAGAAATGTGTGTACATTATAAAGTAAAATGCATCAATCTAGTGCAGTGGTGCACTTTGAGAGCAAAATGAAGAGGCTAGATCTATGAAGAACTAGCCTACACACACATCACATTATATATCCTCTTTACTATGACTAGTGCAGTGCCCGTTCCCCCATGCACCACCCAGTGGGCGCTCCCCCCCCCCCACACACTGCACTCTGTCAGGTCCCCCTAAGCGCAAGTTTGAAGTCGATGCGACAAATGGTTCTCGAGTCGAGATACGCGAAGGCCAGACATACAGACAGTCCTGGAATAAGTCCAAATTGCATTAAATGCGGCACCGCACTCCATCGGGGTCCGAGCAGCGCACTCCCCAAGTTTGAAGTCACAATTGGACAAATGTTTCTCTAGATAAACTGCTTTTTGTGTTGCCAGCAGGTGGCACTATGTCAAATTGCAAGAAATTCAGCACCGCACTACTTAGAGTTCCCAGGAGCATAGTTTGAAGTCAATCGGATGAACGGTTCTAAAGATAAACCACTTTTTGTGTTGCCAGTAGGTGGCCCTGTGCCGAATTCCACAAAATTCGGCACTGCTCTATGTCAGGTTCCCAGCATCACACTTACCAAATGGCCAGGTTTTACTCTGGGAACCCTACTTAAACAGGATGCGCGTTCCCGGAAGTGGTGTTGCCCTAGAGCAGAGGTTCTCAAATGTTTTTCAGCCAAGGCCCTTATAAGATAGAAAAAATACCCGGGGACCCCCTCATTCTGATTTGTGATTTTGGCCTCAGCTTGTTTCCACGGTAACATGCTTGACATTTAAATTGATAGGTTCGTCAGATTAGAATGTAATCCATGAACCATTTTAGATTTAAAGCATAACATATTTTCGTTGAACTATGAAGCTTTTGCACACAAAAAAACTTTTTTTAGTTTCCCCCCCTGAAAACGTTTCGCGGACCCCCTGGCAAAGTGTCCCCGGACCACGTGATTTCGAATCGCACATAGGTTACGCAAAAACCACGCCCTGTGCCCGCCTACGCAGCAGTCAAGCGCCGGGATTGGCCAGGAGCAAGACTTTTGTCTTCTTCTTTTGACAGCTGGAATCTCCCACACCACAAACACTGGAGGGCACGCAGCCCAGCTATTTCATGAACCAACTGAATTGCTCTTGAGAGCGGACATTGAAATTAATTATGGTCACCTACCTTCCTTAGCATAATAATAATAATAATAATAATAATAATAAGCATAATAATCATTGTAATCTACACAATGTACAATCTACAAAAACATGCAATAATATAAACAGTGTTGTGTTCACGTTCATAGCTCATATTATCATAATATAATGTATCATATCGTTAATTTCAAGCTCAATTCCAGAGAAAAGGTACAGCACTGAAAATGTAACAAGCAATAGTTTTTTAAACATCTTTATTTTAAAAGATGAAAAAACCCATGTGCTTTAGTCCCAAGCTTCAACAAGCAGACATTTTATCTCTAAAATCAAATACAATAAATAAATCAACCACCATGGACCGCAGGGCACTAAGAAGGGTGAGGCGCGCGGCCCAGCACGTAACAGGATGTGAGCTGCCAGAACTGCAAGATCTGTACAACCAGTGGTGCCTCAGGAGGTCCCTGAAGATCATCAAAGACACAAACCACCCCCACAATAGTCTGTTCTCCCTGCTACCCTCAGGGAGGAGATACAGGGTCCCAAGAGCATGCACAAATCGCTTGAGGGACAGTTTCTTCTCACAGGCCACGAGACTCCTTAACATATACAAATAGTGTAGTAGCCGTACTGTACCGCACTGTAGATGCCATTATGTATGACTAATGTTCAATAGTATGTTTAATTAGGTATACGCTATTTGCACCTAACAGAATGTTATTATGTCTAATTATGTTTAAAGTATGTTCATGCCATTTGCACTATGGGCAGTGAATACGCCACTGTCTGTGGCGTGTCTTACTGCTCTATTGCCCGTTGCCTCTTGTTTTTTAATTATATATTTTATTTTTTGCACTATGTTGTAACGGAGCCTACAGCACAAGAATTTCACACGTGATACTTGTACTACGGAGTGACAATAAAAATCTTGAATCTTGAATCTTGAACAGGGCACTTCCCTCCGTCGGGTCGCCATCAGCGCACCCCCCGAGTTTCAAGTCGATCCGACCAACGGTTCTCGAGATACGCAAAGGACAGACAGAGAGACAGAGAGAGAGAGAGACAGACGATCCCGTCATTATAGTATAGAAGATAGAAGATGTGGCTTTCCAATGATCACACACACAAAAATTGTCTCCATATTCTGGATAGAGAATTCAGTCAATTCTCTCTCATTGTTAATTCAGAACATTCACATTTCCAAAAACAAAGACTGAACCGACAGAGGACTCTCTCTCTCTCTCTCTCCATTTATTTAATGACCAAACACAGCAGCACAGCAGGGAAATCAATGTACAACCTTATGTACATGTACTGTAGCTTATATATTCAGAGTATCAGAACCACACATGTGCCTATCCCCAGCAGCAGAACAGCGTTTTTCAAAGAAGTGTCCAAGAGTTGTGATCACATGACTGAGTCTTTTTCCCATGATGGCACGCACAGCATCAAAAGTAACGGTTGCTCACTGTTTGTGTGGGAGGCTTTGGGTGCAATCCAAAATTTGACTCCAGGTTCTCGAGGAGATTAAAATGTAAACCGTTCTTTTTTCAATTTCTCAGACGTATTTGAATGTTCTCTTCAATATTCAGTGATGGCCTAAGGTGTCAAATCCCACTGCTGAGCCTTGTGCCAGACAGCATCTTACTCCAAGTCTACTAACAGATGCATTATAGAAGTGGACGTTTTTAATTTTCTTCATTAAGACAGAGTGCCTCAGACTGTCCAAAACCAGTCAAGGCCCTCTACTCTGTACTTCTAAATCCTCCGGGCCAAACTTCTTTGCCCTGGTGTTTATACGTCATCACCATTTTTAGCTTCGCGAGCAGGTGCTCTAAGGAAAGTATTGTTGGGCCGCCGGCCGACCGGTTTGTTCACCAATTTAGGGTTCACGTGGGCCATATGGGAGCTATTATTAAATTATTATTACTATTATTATTACATCTTTGTTCAGCAGTGGCACTTTGTCTTTTGAACTGAATGATGTGGGCGGCTTTAGCTCAGGAGGTAGAGCGGGTCGGCCAATGACGCAAGGGTTGGCGGTTCGAGCGCTATATAAATGCAGGCCATTTACCATTTACCATGTTGACCTCCTCCTGCAACCTTCTACTACCTTTCAAAACTTCCTATCCACCTTATTTTTGAACGCCCCACTGTACAAATAATTGTGGGTACAAGTTCCGGTTTAACGTGACTTATTGTTGCAGCTTGCCATTTCCTTTGTTATACTCTGGCCGCAGACCCGAATTATAAACCGGAAACTGGAGTACGTTATAAAAGTTATAAATATAGTCACGTTATAAACAACTAACCAACGCTGGGGGTCCGTATGGAAACAGTGTTACTCGAAATGGTTAAAAGTTCAATCAATTTGGTCATTTAGTGGCGTTTTACTGCCATGTAACATATACATAGCTAGCTAGCCGTTAACATTAGCCACAGTAGGCTGCGCACTGCGCTCTTAAAGGGATATTTATCGACGAGATTTATAGTGATTTGCTCCGTTCGCCCAGACGGGTGTCAAGCTGTCAGCAACAAGGAGGATCACACCGGAAGAAAAACGCATAGGCATCATGGCCGCTAGAAATAAGGTGGATAGACTTATTAAAAGTCATGTTAATGTATACACAGTCAATTTGACAGCAGCTGTGTCTGCCATGTGTGTAGTTTGCCAAGGTTATCCGAGAACTTGTTAACCAGTGGTGGAAACTGGAACGAGTTTAGATCCAGTGCTTAAGTTCCAGGCTATAGAGGCCGTGTCCTGGACCAAAGTTCTTGGGCTTTTGGCCCTCGTCATCATCTCCCCCATGACTGCATCCAGGCTAGAGAAGAGCCAGACTCTGCTCCTCTGCAGCGGCACTCACATCCTCTCTCTTTTGCTGAGCGTATCGTCTTCAACGCTTCATCGCTGGCTGCTTCTCGTCATCGCTGTGCTTGTCGTCACTCTCCTGCAGGTCTTGATGTATGTGAGGGGACTGTGAAGGACTCAGACACTAAATGGGCTTGTGATTTGTGGCCGGACTGATGAGGCTCAAGGCTCTGTGGAGCATGAAGGTGACAACTGAGGTGACGATCCCCCTCAGCTGCTCTCCATGGATCTGAGGAGGGAGGCGACGTAATCCAGAGATGACATTTGCATTTTTTTTTTATACAAAGGATAACAAACAATAAACAAATTGATAGAAGTTTTTAGCCTATAGCCAATATCAATCAAGAGTAGCCTAATAATATCTTTGGTGTTGTTACGTTATTTCAACACCATCTGTGCAATTTTCATAAAAGCATGTTCCAAAAGCTATGAAAAGGCACATCTCAAATGTCCAAGTCAAGGAGGACAAAATATAGGCCTACATTTCACTTGTTAACGAGCCAAAAGTGAAATGTTAGTATTTTGTCCTCCTTGACTGGAGTTTGAGATGTGCTTAGTTACCTTTTCATCTTTTTTGGAACGTGCCAAGTGTTGGGCTATTTTGTCCTCCTTGACATGGAAACTTGAGATGCTACCTTTTCTTATTTTTGGAGGTTGAGAATCCCATTGTTGAAGCCAAACTTGTTCCAGTTCAACTACAAAATTGAGACAAAATGTGGGAAAATTGCATAAGAGGATCAACATTTAGGCCTATAGGCCATTTGAGTTTTGAGAATAAAGTCAGAATTCTGAGATTCTAGGCAGACTGAATTCCAATATCAAAATTCATATTCTGATTGCATATAACTATGTGGCCCTATCCTCTTAACAGATAGAAGAATAATGACAGCATCATTCGGATAATGTGAGGGCCAACCCCGCTGGTAGAGAGGCTGTGATGTAACCACTCACTCATACAGCCGTGTGTGTGTGTGTGTGTGTGTGTGTGTGTGCGTGTGTGTGTGTGTGTGTGTGCGTGTGCGCGCGTGTGTGTGCGTGTATGTGTGTGTGTGTGTGTATATGTATATGTGTGTGTGTACGCGTGTGTTCGGGCGCGCGCGTGTCTGTATCTGTGTGAGCGCGCGCGCGCGACGGATTCCCATCACAACCAAAATGGCGGCGGAGCGGACACCCGGCTCGGCACTACACTGAAGCGTTGGACAGCTAAACGTTAGACAATAAGATACAAAAACAAAAGTAATTCCACCTCTCCGTGACGCCGACAGACAGCTGCGATGCTCCAGCAGCGGTAGGAAGGCGACACCCGGACACCACAAGTTGTGTGAGGACTAAATTTCACCTTCACAAGCGGCGTAAGTACGAAATGATGAACCGTTATGACTGACTGGCAGCAGGCGGAGGATTTAACATGACCGGGGGAGGACAGCTGCTGAGTACTCGTTATATGGCGTTAGTTTGCTAGCACAAGCTAGAGTCCTCCGCCTTGCCCGTTGTCCGTGCACTTTGTGTGCTGCTATGTGTGTTTTTTTTTTCCACCAGTGTCATTTCAAATGTCAGTTTTGACCTGATGCCGGGGTTTGACCCACCCAGCCTCCACGCTTCCTTGCTGTTTGCCTTGCCCAGCTGCCACGCATGTGCTACAGGTTGTTTGCAATCATTCCTCGCCCCATTCTCAATGATCCATTCTGGTTGAACTGCCATGCTACAACGGAAGAGAAGCATTACATGCATTCTGTACCTTCTCAGCAGTAATGTATATAGATATATAGCCTACATATGTGCGGTCGTCTGGGGCTAAAAATAACCCCAAACACTGCTCCCTCCGTGAAACACCCCCCGCCCCCAACGGATATTTTAGGTCGTAAATGCCTAGTATACTGCTGGAACAGAGAAATACACTTCATCACACCTAGTCTGCCAAACGATGCTTTTAGACAGTGCCCTCTCTCCTCCTGCCAGGAAGGACAAGCATTTCATATCCCAATTTGTTATCAGTACCAAGCTGTCAAGTCTTTTCTATAGCAGTCATTCACAAACATTCTCCTATCAAGGACCCTCATTGACTACACATTGAGGCCACAGACCCCCATTTGATGACATTTTGCCTCAAGTCCAAATCTCTGAATATTTTTTAGATCATGATTTTTCTCTAGAATGCCATCACTGTCTGCACTTTAGGTAGAGAGATAAGAGATAAACTATGATAAAAAAAAAAGTCGTCCTTCTACATTCTATATTTTGTTAACTGCTAGTTAATTAAATAATGGGGAATTTTAAGAGTCAGTCAATTTGCTAGGGACCCCCTGGAACCCCCTCAAGGACCTCTGGTGGTCCCAGCAGTGGCGTAGGCAGAAATCAAATTATAGGTGGGCCTGGATCAAATTGGTGGGGCACAGACAATCCATAACATCCAGGAATTCTGCGCGTTTTGCGCGCAGAATTTCTGGATGTCATGAGGTTGTCGTGCATTAGATTCTGGAGATGATGTGCCCTGTGTTTTTAAGCTACAAAACCATTAGCTAGCAAGGCAGCAGCAAGTTTGCCTCTAGAAAACAACCAATTTTGCGCATTTGGGCGGCGCTGCATTGTGGTAGATTTCCGATGCAAACATCACACAGGAAATTAAATGTAATGTTGAATCACACAAATAAACAGAGTAGACAAAGACTGCAAACCACACATTGTCATTTTAGGTGATTTATTAACAACAACAACAACAACAACAACAACAGCACAAAAAAAACAAAAAACAAAAAACAAAACAGCAAGTTGATTGGCTGGGCGAGGGCAAAAAGTGGGCGGGCCTGTGCCTACCCGGGCCCGCCCATAGAAACGCCCCTTGGGTCCCAGGACCCCACATTGAGAACCACTATGAACGATGTGTTTTATAGGTTGTTATTAGGCTGGCTGTGGTGATGTCGGGTTAAAAGACTGACACAGGTTTTGTCAGTGGAAAAGGACTGTGTGTGTTTGTGTGTGTTTGTGTGTGTCTATGTATGCGCGTGTTTGTTGTGTGTGTATTTAACAGCCTTGTTAAATACAGTGTTAAGTGTGAGAAGCCTATTCATGGTGGGTCTGTCTGATTTTGAAGCGGATCACCACCTAGAACTCTGTGTATGGGTGGGAAAGGCAGGCAGTAAAGCCAATGTGGGTGCATTTAGGAGAGCAGCAGCGGTGGAGACTGAGTCTTAACATTCTGGAGGATTGCATCACCAAATTCCCCCCTCGCACTTTCCAAGTGTTTGTGGTGTCACACACACGACAGGCAAGTCTGGTCAAATCGTACGCGACGGAAATACTCTCAACTTCTCAAGCCTGTCATTTTAAAAGCTCGGCTGTGCTGCTGCACAACATACCAGAAAGGTAACCTATACTGTCTGTAACCTATACGTGATGGAGCCATAATGTTCATTTTATTTGATCTGTATTATCTATTATCTAACCTTATAATAAACGCTCACTGTGTATGTGTAGGCTACATGTAATTCTGGCACTGGGTGCTGGGTGGAGTATAGAGAGAGGCAAAGTGACCGCCTACTTCCTGCTTCAGCACTGTACCAGAAATTTTCATCCGCCATTTATTTTCCCATAGACATTTCGTAAACTGCTTATAAAAATAGTTTTACTTGTTCAAAACCAAACGGTTCAGCTATATTTAGAAGCGGGAGAGACCACAGAACATTTCACTCGGACCAAACCTTTAAAAAACTACATCGAAAAAATATTTTCTTTAAATCTGCAATTTTGTTACGTTTTGGTCCGAGTGAAATGTTACGCGGTCTCTCCTGTTTCTAAATATATCTGAAATGTTTGGTTTGAACCGGTAAAACTATTTTTATAAGCATTTTACAAAATGTCTATGGGAAAATAAATGGCAGATGAAAACCTCTGGTACAGTGCTGAAGCAGGAAGTAGGCGGTCACTTTGCCTCTCTATTGATGTGGGAGTGGAAAGTGCATATAGGTATGCTCCCTCCCAGGTGATGGAATCAGGTGTGCGGATTGGTGCAAGCACACAGTTTTCGACCGTGTCGTTCATGTTGTGGATTTCTTTAGATTCCACCATTCATCATTATATCAGTGTTTGGCGTTTGAGTTTGAGTTTGGTGATGAATAGAAAACATTATAGTGTTAGTTTGGACGATGCTGTTATTCTGTTCTACGTGAGCATTTTTGGAACATGTGGATTGCCGGTGAGGGATCCAAAGATAATGCATTGCATGGATATCGATTTGTTTGTGACTAAATAAGTTCCCAATTCGCCCCTCAGTGGCTTTATCATTTTTAGTTGATTTAGCCCCCACACACTAGGGCTGCATGATTAATCCTAATGAAATCGCGATCTCGATTCATACCTCTATGCGATCTCATTTGTGAATTACATCGATTCTGCTGCATGTTCAAATCATTAGGGACATCCCTTGTATCACATCAGGCGCTCCTGCGTTTTGCCACATGACGAAATGCGGACAGAAACGGAAAGGAAAACAACTCCAGAGCGAGACATAAAAGAGAAGATTGTTCTAAATAAGAGGAGGGAGAAGAAAAGTACGTTGAAAAGAGGAGGGGGCGAGGGGTTGTTGTGAGTGTCAAGAGATGTAGTCCCACCCAGTGGCGTCATGCCCATTGTAACTGAGGGGGCAATTGCCCCCTCAGATTTTTGAGAGGTAATTTTTTTTTTTTTTTTTTTTTTTTTAAATAAACATAGGCTATAATATTATAGGCTGTGTGTGGTAGTTGAAACATAGTTTCAAGTTGACGTTTATTTATGTTTGTAGTTAAAACAAAAACATAAATACTGTATAGGCTACATACACTACAACACAAAAGGCTGTTATTTACCCTTTGTCACCACCTGGTGAGTAAATATATATAACTAAAACCATTAAAATTGACATGTATCTACCAGTCCTTGGCACAAAAATGGTTGGGAAGCCCTGCTCTAGAGGACACTAGATGAGACTAATGGAAGAGAACAGATGTCTACCTTCTGAAAAGGCAATACCAGCCAAAATAAACATTGTGTTACATTGCTTTGAAACGTGTGGTCTCCCTTTTTTGTCAAGTCCATTGAGCCTGGGCAGTGGCAATGTACTTAGTCTGGTGATTATGGATCTTTCCAGGAGGCTGAGAGCAGTTTGGAAAATAGCCTTATGGTTACACCTGCTCACTCTGTTAATTTAAAATGAGATCTAAATCTGGCTTCCAACCCCCCAATTTTTTTTTGGCGCCGCACTTTGTGTGCCGCCAAAAATTCGGCGCGCCCGTAGGAGTTCGCCCCCTCAGATTTTTGGCTTGCATGATGCCCCTGGTCCCACCACCTTGAAACTTCCCATTTCAGCGGTGATTCCCGAAGACCATTTAAGGGGAGATTCCAGGAAATGTCCTGAAACTGGAGAGCCGATTCTGCAGGTGTTTGACATAGATGTAAAGTCATAGAGAACCCCGGGGATGACGTATTTTTGTAGTCGGAACGCGGAAGTCGCTGACTTCAGGGTTCTTCACTGTTTCTGCCTATGGGATTTTTGAATGGGTTTTTGGTGCGATGCTTCAAATAAGGTCTGTGGGCAACGCAAGCTTAATCAAACGCGAACCAGTGCTCAGCGGGATAATCTTCACACATGAGGACCACTTTCATGAGTTTTGAAGTGTAAATGCGAGCCCTAGAAGTAAAAAAAAACTTGTGCTAAGCTAATCCAGAACTACACACAGTGTCGCATAGGCTTCCCCGTCACGTCACCACTCAACCTGGAGTGTTGTTGATGTGTGCGCTGCTGTGCACTGATTACCCCGGGCTGGACCAGGTGAGGGAAAGAGAATTTCCGTGTTCGTCCTTTGAAGTGATGACGTTATTGACGTATAATATCCCCGTCGACTCAGCAGTGTTGTCTCATTTAGCCGTTTGCTAGTTAGCCGCCCTTTTAACGGCACGTAAAAGCTTAAAAACTCATAAAAGTGGTCCTCATGTGTGAAGATTATCCCGCTGAACACTGGTTCACATTTGATTATAGAGCTGCAACTATCGATTCTTTTAGTACCGTAATCGAGTATTCTACCGAATAATCCATCGATTAATCGAGTAATCGGATAAGAACCCTTTTTTGTGTTTTCAAAGGCTTATCGTAAATATACACCAAAAAATAAGATAAATCTCTTCAAATAAACAACTACATTAGTTTCTTTCTTAGAAAAAACAACATTTTGATTTTTAAATTGCATAGAACTGGCAGTGGCACCATTCATCTTTTCAACCTGACGTTTGAGTTCTTCCAGTGTACAGCAACCGTTAAATAATATGAATGAATGGCTTACTAGCTAGTTTACATCCTTCATTTACCTTACAGCTGCATGACACACACACTCTTTCTCTCTCACACACACTCACTCTCTCTTTCTCTCTCACACACCAACAGGCTAGTGTGATCACACACACACACACACACACACACACACACACACAAAATGCTGTTAAATTAGCCGCTAACGTTAATGTTAGGTTGAGCTTTGTATTTCTCACAGAAAACGGTCCAAACTTCTCAGAGAGAGCGGTTGGTATTCACTAAAGCCTTCATATCTCAGGCTCTGTAGTACATAGAAACATAAAATAAAAAGCATTTGAGAGCTTAACCCTTTGGCTTTTCGTATTATATTTGCTCTAATGTTCATTAAAAAAAATCTTAAAAATCTTTAACCCCAAAAAATAAAAATAAAAAGATTCTAATGCATTTTAAGACATGTTAATAAAGATTACGGCAAATGTAACCCTTCCAAATAAAAAGCCACGGGTTTAAGCTCTCAAATGCTTTTTATTTCATGTTGATAGCTACTATACAGGCTGAGGAAATACGTTATGTTGAACCCTTGACAATTACTGCAGCTAACGTTAACGTTAGCGATCTCTGTTTTGCAGTCGTTGTGAAGACAGTGAAAAGCCCCGTTATCTAACAACTACAACTGCAGTGAAACAACTTATCCAGCTAACGCTAGCTAATTAAATAACGTTATCTGATGTTGTAGTCGATGCCTCTCTCAACGTTACAGCCGAGGAGGTGCTGCTAACATTAGCTGCGGTGCGCTGCCTGCTTCATTCACCCTCAGCCTATCTAGTAATACGTTACAGTCTTCAGCATTTAGCTACTGTAAATATATCTTGTGTTTGACCATGCTTCCTCAAGTTTGAGGTGTTTCCCTGGCCAGCTTTGCAATTCACATCACAAATGTTGCAACCAGTGTTGTCTGAGTCTATCTTGGGAAAGTGTAGCCACATTTTCGGGTGGTCCCGTTTGTTGACGTTTCAGGTAGAGTGACGGACTGACGTAACGTGCTCTCACGTGTTGCCTTAAGGTTCCGTCGGAATTTCTATTTTACCCACTCTCTTCTATTACTCAGATGCGTGTCGAGGCGAATCATTTTGGCCTCGATCAATTTAATTATTCGAGTTATTCGAGGTACTCGAGGAATCGTGACAGCTCTATTTGATTAAGCTTGCGTTGCCCTGCCAGAGACCTTATTTGAAGCATCGCGCCAAAAACCCATTCAAAAATCCCATGGGCGAAAACCAGTGAAGAACCCGGAAGTGTTAGCATCGATGTTTTCCGGACTCATTCCTGGGACCCTCTATAGCAAAGTCGGTGGTTTTGGGGCTCGTCCTTGTGTGTGAAAAGGTGGGGAGAAGTGGGAGAATATTGGCCTCTAGAATAGCACGGCTCCCATACTGCCCATTGCACTCCGCTCTTTGACAAAGATCTCAAAGTAGTGATAGATGATGGTGACCGCCACCAGGATACCGGTGCCAGAGCCAATGGCTCCTAGGAGGTCAGCCATGACTGACAGAACACCGATACAGAGTCCGCTCAATACAGCAGCAGTCGGGATGTACCTGGAAGACATAACCGGAGAGGTCCGGATGTAATGTATATATTATGTACAAAGAATGTCACTTCAAGGTCTTCCAGACCTAATAGACCTTATAGTCTAATAGAACATTTTAAATAGCAAGACTCTAGTCTGGTACATTGCATACGTTATAGTGATGGTTGTGGCCAGTTTGTACCTGAATGAATGAACGAATGAATAAATGAATGGATGCATGAATAATCTGATGTCTAGCTCTGATTACAAGGAAATACGGGTAGCAGTGTGCGTCACATTGGTGACAGTGATGAGCATAAATTGGCAAGATTATGACCTGTTCTATTTAAGTTCTTTATCTAAATACTATGAAAATCTGCCAAGTAAGCAATGTATGTTTTTAACTGTATTTACACTACAGGCAAGTCATGACAGCTTGTGTAACCTTTTCTCCCATATAGATTTGGCAGTTGTTTTATGTATTTTAGACTACCAGCAAATATTACAGCATTCTCTGGATAAGAGGGAAGCTTCAACTGTCATTGTATTAGGGATGCACGGTATACCGGTACTAGAATAGAACCGTGGTACCCTTCTATTAAAAACGGTACTATACCACGTTAATTTAGTACCGATACTTAAAGAAATGTCATGGTTGCGTCAGTGTGCGACCGTGGTGTATGTAGCGGAGGAGAAATCTGGCACTTAATGTTGATGAAGCTCAAGCCCAGGATTATTAAACCCACATACAGCACTGAGCACACTACAGTTGATGTGCACTAAAGTAGACCGAACACAAAATGAAATGAATCAATACACCTTTGCAGAGTTCTGCACTCTACTGAGCACATTTCTCCTTTTCTATTTAGTCAAATTTAAAATTTAGTCAATTAGATTTAAAAATGACAATGATATCAAACTGAAAAATGTAATATGTTATGATTATTATTACATTCCACAATTTTTCCTGATGTTTTAAGTTTTTGCCGTGGTATCGTTTGAGTATCGGTATCGAGATACTTAGGCAGGTATCGGTATCGAACTCATAATTTTGGTATCGTGACATACATTGTATCAATCTAATTTAATAACAACCCTGCACATTCTATGACAAAATACATGAGAAAGGTTTTGAGTGTACCTGTTAAGTTCATGGAGCATTGAGGTCTCTCTGTGTCCCCTCATCACCATCTGCTGCTCCTTCAGCTGTTTCGCCACCTGGAAGATTGTGACATCAGAACTCTTTAGAACACGGTTCCTTTGAAAGAAGTCCATGATATCATCTGATAGCAAACAGCTAGGACTTACATCTTATATCAGCTGATAGCAAACAGCTAGGACTTACATCTTATATCAGCTGATAGCAAACAGCTAGGACTTACATCTTATATCAGCCGATAGCAAACAGCTAGGACATACATCTTATATCAGCCGATAGCAAACAGCTAGGACTTACATCTTATATCAGCCGATAGCAAACAGCTAGGACTTACATCTTATATCAGCTGATAGCAAACAGCTAGGACTTACATCATATATCAGCTGATAGCAAACAGCTAGGACTTACATCTTATATCAGCTGATAGCAAACAGCTAGGACTTACATCTTTAGCAGAAGAGTCGGAGGCTTCAAGCCAGATCTTGGAGAAAAAGGCACAGGATCCGAGCATGAACACCATGTAGATCGTGGCATGGACCGGGTCGTCCAGGACAGACCCAAATGACCCGGGAGGAGAGAGGTAGTAACAGAGTCCACCCACAGGGTAGGCACGGGCTGGACCGCCAGACGTTGCATCCTACAAACAGGAGAAGACAAAAACATAAAGATTTGATCAAAATCAGGTATCTCTTAACAGAGAAATGGTCTTTATCAGAGCCATATAATAGAAGAGTTCCGACATCTCCATTCACTCCAATGGACCAGTTTTTCTCCAGGAAGTAAGGTCCTGGAACTCTTGAGTAAAAAAAGCAGCACTGTCGAGTTGCAGCAAAATAGATAGTTTGTGTTGTGCTTTGAAAGGGTTTTTCATCCCTTGAATCAAATTGTACATTATCAGCTTTATTTTAGCATGCAAAAGTAGCGCGAGACCCATTCCTGGCTGTTCATTGGCTAATGAGTCTCGCATTTTGGTCCTCCGCTGACGCCACTCTCTCTCTAGAGCAGTGGTTCTCAAATGGGGGTCCGCGGACCCCCAGGGGTCCGTGGCACTTTGCCAGGGGGTCAGCGAAAAGTTTTCAAGTAAAAAAAAAAAAAAAAATGTTTTTTTTTTTTTTTTTTTTTTTTTTTATTAAAAAATAAAATGCTACATGTTACTTATTCCTTCTCAAACTACTTCCTACATGGTGCTAGTCTATCAAAATATCTTGGCTGTCATTGATTGTGTTGCATAGTGGTTTTCTGTACTGTTGACAAATTGTGATATTGTAAGTTGCTTTGGACAAAACAAAAGTATCTGCTAAATGACGTAATGTAAATGTAATGTAATAAAAAAAAATATATATATATATATTTTTTGCAAAATCTTCATAGTTCAACGAAAATAGTTTATGCTTTAAATCTAAAATGGTTCATGGATTACATTCTAATATCAAACCAAATTAAAAGTCAAGCACGTTACCGTGGAAACAATTAAGCTTAGCCCAAAATCACAAATCAGAATGAGGGGGTCCCCGGTATATTTTCTATCTTGTAAGGGGTCCTTGGCTGAAAAACATTTGAGAACCTGTGCTCTAGAGGACACTAGTCTTTATGAATTACACACGACAATTTCAATGACCTGCATAACTTAAGCACGCCTGTTTGGAAAGGCAATGGCTAAAGAACCTTGGCTAATTGTGCTGTGAGAATAGCTCAGACTACACGTAAATGGTAAATGGCCTGCATTTATATAGCTCCTTTATCCAAAGCGCTTTACAATCAGTAGGTACATTCACCCATTCATACACCGATGGTGGCAGGCTACCACGCAGGGTGCTGGCACACCATCGGGAACAATTTGGGGTTCAGTATCTTGCCCAAGGACACTTCGACATGCAGACTGGAGGAGGCGGGAATCGAACCGCCGACCTCTTTTATCCAAAGCGATTAGTGGACGACCCGCTCTACCTCCTGAGCTACAGCCGCCCCACACGTGTACTTACAGACCAGGTCCCAAGCAGGTTGACCAAGAAATTGCCGCTGAAGCGTGTGGAGAGCATCTGGGAGATGATGTACAAGTTGGAGACCAGGGTAGACTGCAGGATGAAGCATACATTGGAGTTTTTGAAGAGCTTGATGGGGTAGGTGTTGTATTGACCACGGTAGCGAGCTGACTTGATGGGCAGATCCACCCTGAAGCCCTGTAAGGACAGGGAACAGAGGAGCATTAGCTATTATTGAACATTAAACTAAGCTGTCTATATTTCCTTAGATTCCATCGTCCCCTCTGGGGATGGCCAAAAATAGAATATTAAAGAAAAAAAATTGCTTCTTGGGTCGTTGTAGCAAGTTTAGAGCCTGACAAAGACCAGTGAGGTTGAAACGCATTGCGTTTTGTGCCCCAGTGTTTGTATGAAGATGTACATAGAGAGGCAAAGTGGAACGTCACTTCCTGCTTCAGCACTGTACCAGAGATTTTCATCCTCCATTTATTTTCCAATAGACATTTCGTAAAATGCTTATAAGATAGTTTTACTTCGTCGAACCAAACGGTTCAGCTGACGCTATAATCGGGAGAGACCATAGAACATTTCACTTGGACCAAAACTTAAAAACAACAACATTGAAAAATTATTTTCTTTAAACCCGCATTTTTTAAAACGTTTTGGTCCCAGTGAAATGTTATGCGATCTCCCCTGTTTCTAAATATATCTGTACCGTTTGGTTTGAACCAGTAAAACTATTTTTATAAGCATTTTACAAAATGTGTATGGGAAAATGAATGGCGGATGAAAATCTCTGGTGCAGTGCTGAAGCAGGAAGTAGGCGGCCACTTTGCCTCTATTGTTTGTTAAACTGTCTCAGTTTTCCTTTGGGGACATAATTTGCAGTTGAAAAAGTAAGAAATCACAATATATCGAAATATCGCAATATTCAATATATCGCAATACTAGCATATCGCAATATCGCAATAATATCGTATCGTGACTCAAGTATGGTTTTAGTATCGTATCGTGGGCATCTGGTGATTCCCAACCCTATTACACATGTACTTTACTTCGGTGAATGATTCAACTTGCTACAAGGACCCAAGAAGCGCCTTTTTCTTTTCTTTATTTGGCATAATTACGAAAAGATATCAACTGACCTGAAGGGGTATGACTACAGCAAAGACAATTACTGTGGCAATGAGACTCCAGAGGTTGGGCAGGTTCTGTCTGTAGAAGGCCTCTCTCAGCGCACGCACTTTGTCGCGCCGCGTGGCCAGCAGGTGGAAAAGAGCAATGATTGCTCCCTCAAACTCAGTTCCTAGAAAAGGATAAAGGTCACAAGAATCAGCCATATTCCTGTGTGGAGTGCAGAGCAGCAATAGCATGTAGCACTTTGATTTATAGAGGCATTTTTCATTGTTATTCCGTAGCTCAAGGTTGTCTTACTGGCACCACGGTGCGGTCTCTCACCTCTGCCAGTGTGAACAGTGATGGGGCTCAAGGCCTTCCATACTATGGTCTCACAGACGTTGGTAGCGACAAACAGGGAGATGGCAGAGCCAAGGCCATAGCCCTTTGCCAGCAACTCATCCAGCAACAGCACAATCAGCCCAGCAACAAACAGCTACAGAAGAACAGAGCAAACGCAGGTTGCATTCACACATACTGTCAACTGGACTGTGTCGGGGCAGTCATGTGAAATTGTTCCTGTTTGCTATAGATGCCGTCGGTCTGTGTGGGAGCGCCCACAAAATGTTACTACGGCTGGTGCGCGAGACTAGACGGTGGGGGGGGGGGGGGGGGGTTTGCTGCAGCTCTACACTACAGGATTGGGGATTCTAGAGCAGGTACATACTGACGTCTGTTCAGATGTGCGTTTACTGCGGTGGTTGAATCCCCGATCCTGTCTGCCTGGGCTGGGCTAGCAGCTAAATGCTAACTAACGGGAGGTTTTTCCCCCATGCTGACCCATTGACCACACAAAGTCTATGACAAGACACCACCTGAATGTATATATACTCAGGCAGCTTACATTTCTGATTGAAAGTTGAACAGGCACATTTGCATTGCCTTTGCTCCTGATTCTGACTGTGCTGCATGTTGATTATTTCTGTCAAACATTTTGAGATGTCTCAGCTTTTAAGGCCGTACTTCCACTGTCCCCTGAGCATTTATTTCACTTTGGGAGTGATTTCAAGTCATTTAAGCAATGCAATTAATTGGTTATATAACTCTAAAAAGCCCATAGCACACCAATCAAACGTTCTCCAACAAACGCAGATGTTTGGTGTTTGGTGTGCCATGGCTGTCTATTGGTCCTTGTTTGGAGATGTTGGGTCAGATTCGACATGTTAGTCCGTGGCACACCAACCAAACATTATGTTAGGAGCTGTTGGAGAATGTTTGATTTGTTTGCCACGGGCTTAAAATGCAATGACTGTGTAAAGTACTTTGCAACCCCCCCCCATTTATCCTTGATGCCTTCCTTTGCGATACTCTTATTTTCTTAGAAAATGTACACAACCTATCCTTGCAAGCGTGACTTTACACCCTATAGTGTATATACCTGTTTCAGGCTCAAAGCAGAGAATATAGCTGAAAGGTGACCAGTTTCTAATGTAGAGCTGGGTATTGGTTCAAATTTCAAGAATCAATTCGATTTCCGATTCACAAGGTTGCGTATCGATTAATTTCGATTCGATTCCGATTCGATTAATTTCAATATCGATTTGGTTAGTGATACCAAAACGTGTTTTTTGATCTGTACCCTGAATTACATGACTGTCCAGTTATGTAACACAGGGGTTCCCAACCTTTTTTGCGCCAAGTAGATACACGGGGGAAAAAAGTTGCAGACCTGTTGTCAATTTTAATGGTTTTAGTTACACATATATTTACTCACCAGGTGGTGACAAAGGGTAAATATAACAGCTGTTTCATCTGTCAATAAAGACACTTTCACAATTATGCACAGTGATTTGATTTCAGCCTATATAATTTAAAAGTAGATATTATTGATCAAACATTTCCATTCATGTAGCCTACCGTATTTATGTTTTTGTTTCAACTACAAACATAAATAAACCTCAAATAAACCACAAATTCCAGGCAGTTATCGAGAGCCCCAGGAACGAGTCCGGAAAACATCGATGCTAACGCTTCCGGTTCTTCACTGTTTTCGCCTATGTGGTTTTTGAATGGGTTTTTGGCGCAATGCTTCTAATGAGGTCTCTGGGCAACGCAAGCTTAATCGAACGCGAACCAGTGTTTAGTAATATCATCTTCACACATGAGGACCACTTTTATGAGTTTTGAAGCTTTTACGTGCCGTTAAAAGGGCGGCTAGCTAGCAAACGGCTAAATGAGACTACACTGACTGTTGAGTCGACGGGGATATATACGTCAATAACGTCATCACTTCAAAGGACGAACACGGAAATTCTCTTTCCCTCACCTGGCTCAGCCCCGTTCAGCCCGGGGTAATCAGTGCACAGCAGCGCACACATCAACAACAGTCCAGGTTGAGTGGTGACGTGACGGGGAAGCCTATGCGACACTGTGTGTAGTTCTGGATTAGCTTAGCTCGAACTTTTTACTTCTAGGGCTCGCATTTACGCTTCAAAACTCATGAAAGTGGTCCTCATGTGTGAAGATTATCCGGCTGAACACTGGTTCGCCTTTGATTAAGCTTGCGTTGCCCAGAGACCGTATTTGAAGCATCGCGGCAAAAACCCATTCAAAAATCCCATAGAGAGAAACAGTGAAGAACCAGGAAGTCCGGGACTTCCGCGTTCTGACTACAAAAATACGTCATCCCTGGGGCTTTCTATTGGCTATAATGGGTAAGCAACCAAATAATGGCTTGAAAGTCGACGTAAACACACACATTTCACACACAGTCTCCGTCTGTAGCACACCATTTTGAAAGATGTGAAAAATGTCGGGGGGAAGTTGAGAGCGAATAGAAGTGTGTGTCTGTAATAATGAGTCACCGTCCGATCTCTACTTTGGGGGCAGTGACGATTTCCTGATCACGAAGCATTTGACACTGCCAAAGGCTAAAATAGGATTTAACATTGCAGCCCATAAAGAGCAGTGCAACAGCAATTTTCTGGCCCTAGAGCCATTTTCTATTTAAATTGAATACAGGATTAATGCTATTCACTACATAGAAGCCACATAACCCTAATTACTGTTCATTTTGCTCATTACGCGACTTCAGTTTACTTAATTTTTTCCTTCCTTACATTTTTTTTAGGAACTGCCCATTACAACTGTAATATCTCTAATACAGAGGCAAATAGGCAGCTATCATCGATATCCACTAATCTTTTGATCATAAATGCATAGTGAGAGCCAGTTTCACGTGACCAAATGCCCAAAATCTATACTCACAAATCACACACTCTAGTCTAGGTGGTTGAGAAGAAGGAACAGCTGTGTGATTGGATGAAAGAAAGTCTTCGTGGTCTCACCTGAATGATAATGAGCAGACAGATCCCAGCACCCATCTCTGAGGGGTCTCCATACATGCCCGTCATTACATATACCATGGCCTGGCCAATGGTGATGATCATCCCAAACACTGAAAACCATTGTTAGATAAGCCATGATGGACTTCATCACGATTTCTAACCACACATTGAAAAAGCTGCACCTGATGACAATGGATGGACTTACATTTCTGAGCTCCCTTGAAGAGGGCTCTGTCCTTGGGCGTGTCGTCGACTTCAATGATCTTTTCTTCAGCAAGCAGCTGCATTATGAGGCCTGAGGTGATGATGGGGGAGATGCCCAGCTCCATCAGAGTACCTGGAGGGAGAGAGAGAGAGAGGGAGAGAGAGAGAGGGAGTAGAGAGAGGGAGAGAGAGAGGGAGAGAGAGAGAGAGAGAGAGGGAGAGAGAGAGAGAGTTTTGAGTTGGGACATATCAGCAGGACAGCAGACGTGCCATGTCTCTTTGCACTCAGAGACCTACCTCTGTTAGACGCCAGGATGGTTCTCATCAAATAGAAGGGATCTGCAGAATCTGAGGACATGATGCCAAAGAGGGGAATCTGGGGGGTTTCGCATTGAAAGGGGTTAAGATTTTCAGTCATGCCGTTTCATTGCTATTAATTGCTAAGTGTCGCAAAGAAGTCTTACACAGCTGGTGAACAGCTAAAGTCAAAACTAGCTCCACAAAACTATGTGTAAATCAATTTTGTGGCGATTGGATTACAGTAACAGTCCACCACTTCCATCATCTTTTCATCACCTTGTTGAGTTATAATGGTTTTCCCTCACGTAGACGTTAATTACATATCTATAACCACACACCTAAGTTGAGTGGAGCATCATTTCATAGATAGACCATGTGACATGTGAAAACACTGATACTACTAAATAATAACATTGATATCAATGACCTGGCAGCACGACAGGAAGATGAAGAGAGTGAAGGCTGTCCATAGTAGGGCATTCACGACTAGTGAATTTTACTAGTCGACTAGTCGTCCCTAAAGGTAGTCGACTAGTCGACTAACCGTTTTTAATTTATTTTTAATAAAAAAAAAAAAATCTTTTTTTTTTTTTTTAATCTTTAAGAAAGAACATGAGGTATTTACACAACATACATGGAATATCATATCCCATATCCCCCACAAAGAACATCAAAACACAACAAAACAAAACAAGAAAACTGCATAAGATACACAATAATCCAAGAACAAACAAGACTATTGGACAAACAACCAAACAAAAACAATGCATTCAGCTCCTATCCTGATAAGCCTAATGACACTGGGGTAAAAAGTTCTTAAAGTCAAACTCTGTATGTGGTTGCCATATTTTGGGGATGTCTAAGAATCTGCCTTTGCTCTTGTAGTAAATGTTATCCAACATATGGTAGCTTGAGAGTTCATTCCACCAGTGAACTACAGCTGGGGGATTGGATGCTTTCCAATTTAAAGCTATGCATTTCCTAGCTGCCAACAGGGCAAGATCTATGTATTTACTTTGAATGCATTGTTTTTGTTTGGTTGTTTGTCCAATAGTCTTGTTTGTTCTTGGATTATTGTGTATCTTATGCAGTTTTCTTGTTTTGTTTTGTTGTGTTTTGATGTTCTTTGTGGGGGATATGGGATATGATAGTCCATGTATGTTCTTTCTTAAAGATATAAAAAAAAAAAAAAAAAAAATTTTTTTTTTTTTTTTTTGCTAAAACGACTAGTCGACTACTAAGCACAGTGTCGACTAGTGGTTTTACTAGTCGACTAGTCGACTAGTCTGTGAATGCCCTAGTCCATAGTACTTTCTCTCTGAACTGGATCTGTTGTCAAAACACATTTTGGAAGGTTTAACAAGAAGGTAGCTGAAGTAAACAGGAAACAAGTGTGATTTATTTTTGTGCAAATACAAAATGTCGGTTGATACGTTACCCACATTTCTTTCAGGTTTCTTGATCTCAGGTAATAGTGCACAGAATGGCTTTATCACTTCCAGGAATTTGACTGGAGACAAGAAAACCGGCATAGTAAGGCAATTAGCTCATGGTAACTAGCGGTTCGCCGTGGTTGTAGCACTGCCTAGACTAGTGGGACGTGGCATTCAATGGAGGCTAGCTAGTTAGACAAACCAGTCAAAATACGCCCTTTGAACATTGTCACATAGGTGCTGGATATCAGTGTGCCTAACCTATGGTAATACTCACTGCCCATGGTGTCCCGTCGTGTCAACCTGTGTGCTCCGTTAGTGGAAGGATCAGACTGGACCAGCTCAATGCCACAGGGCAGGAAAGTGGAGGGGAAACTTTAGATGTCATCAGTGATGTCACTCATCCAATTGTGATGTCATCAGTGAGTGATGTCATCAGCGATGACAGCGATGAGTTGTTGCTGTTATTAATTGTGATGATGTCATCAGTGATGTCAACAGTGATGTCACTTGAGCAATTGTGATGTCATCAGTGAGTCATGTCATCAATGATGACAGCGATGAGTATTTGCTGTTGCTGAACCCTGCCTGCGTGCAGCGTGTTGTATGTATTCTTCGTCAGTGTGACTAAATATCCTTGCCAGAGCATCCATCTCCCATGCCGAAGGTTGCGAGTTCGATTCCCAGCTGCGTGGGACATGACACAATGTGGGTTACACAGAGACGGTATAAACAGTGTTCTCAGTCGGCGCCATGTTGACATTGTTTTGGAGCTGGAGCAGCCAAAGTGAGGCAAACGGTCAAGCCAAGTTGGATGGGGCGGAGTTTGGGTCGTCTGCAGAGCAGCAGCGCCACCTGCTATTGGCCCATAATCTGTGACCTGTCGATCACTATAAATACAACCCTGTTTTATATTCATTATAATAACATCCTGTTACTGACAAGACATGATACAATGATAGGAGAAGTGGAATTACCTAGAGGCCATAACCTCTTGTGGAAAAAATCTATTGACTATATTTTCAGCAGAAGTTGGGTTGTGGTGGTCCCATTGACTTCATGGAGTTGGGCGGTTTGGAGTCTTCTTGGAGCCTCTAGAGAACATCAGGCGAACTGCTGCTGCTACACTTTTAGGCCTTCAAAATTCACCCGTGGTTTTGGCTGCTTGCTCAGACCTTTGGATAGATGACTATAAGACGGATATAGGAGTGTTTTGTCTTGTCAGTCACAAACTTCCTGCCTGTGGGCTTGACCAACCCGAGGGGAACTGACTTCTCTTAAAGGGATTTTGGTTGCCCTCCAAATGAAAACGCGGTCATGTCACATGTCACATGTGTGTGTAGTAGGGCTGCACGATATTGGAAAAAACAGACATTGCAATATATTTGGTTTCTGCGATATATATTGCGATATGAAAAAATACAGGAATTTTCACCAAATGACTTGATTAGCTCATCAAGCCTTGTCCCTTAAGAAGGTAGTGGGTAACCTGCGTGGATGTGACGTAGTAGCAAGTGTTTTTAGCTGCAGCCAGAGTGATTGGCAGGATGCTAGTGTGCTAACTGCTGAGTATCAACCAGCAAAAAAGTTATAGCCTGACGTGTTTGAGTTAATTTGCCTTATTCTTTGACATTGCATGTCCTGCGATGTGACTATTGCGCATGTGCACATTGCGATGACGATGCTGAAACGATATATTGTGCAGCTCTAGTGTGTAGGTCATGTCACATGTCACGTGTGTGTAGGTCATGGACTGAGTGCATGTGCAGTCCACTTGGCCAGGCTCTGTAGTCCTGTGCAGATCCAGGAAGATTTACTGCCCAGAGTAAAACATCAAAGGAGAGACAGACAGCTAGACGGCGTCTGCTCAGCTGATTGAAGACTCCCGGAACATCCAGTAACCCCCCACTCCTCTGATCCTCCTCACTCTATCTATCTAGCCTTAGGGTCAACAACGCCTCCATCCAGCTATTTTAAGCATTTATAACTGAGACCACCTAGTGTCCTCCGTGTGCCACTGAATTCCTTTAAACTCACATGTTATTCCTACGGTCTTACACAATTCTGTGACCTCAAACCGCTTCATCACCAAAGCGAGGATCCAGACTCAGAGTACCAAAACTGTTTTTGCAACGAGTTGAAATCTGAGACAAGGTCTTTGTAGGAGGTTTCACTGTTGTGTGTGTGTCGTTTCCAGGTAGTACTGCAGTTTTATACCAGAACCTATGGAAATCCCTGGAGGTTCACGCTGGGTACTGTCACCAGTGAAGCTGGTCTAACTGACAAGTCACATGATGCTTAGAGGAAAAGTTTGCTCTCAGACCCTCTTCCACTGTCACATCTCATCAGTCTGTGATGTTCAGTTTGTCATTGTTGTCATTTACTTTCTTGGGGAACGCACTCTCCCCTCACCCTGCCTCATCATCTAATTCTACTGCGGTTAGCGACTTCCTACATTTCCCAGAATGCTTTTCGGCAACCCCCAGGGAACGCGTGTGAACTTGTTGCATTCAGCAGCTGTGTGTTGTACTGTAGTATGTGAACATGGAGAGAGTGATAGTGAATCCAAAGAAGAGCAAAAGACAATGTTTTGCCGGTCGAGAAAAAGTGAAAGTCCCCCCCCGCCCCCCTTACTCAAAACACAACAGCTGCAGTGCATTCTGGTCTCTCTCCTGCTCCTGTGGGTGGAGAAACTGCTCTCTCTCTCATCTTCTACAATGGGTTTCTCCCTGTGTGATTGGTGAACGTCTCTTGGTGCAAAATGGCGGCTCTAGAAAGATGGCCTCGCTCTTTCATATCTGAGGGACTGAGTGACACCAAAACCTGACGTTTGTTTACCACGCACTGATGTTTTACATCCTGAAACATCTTCTCATATCAAACTCCAGTGTAGCCGCTGGAAATTTCTGGAGGTGACTAGAGCTGAACAATTAATTTGGGAAAAATAAGAACGTAAAAATATCAGTATGAACTGCCAGGTCTTCCCCCAGAAAACGTATTAGGCCCGGTGGCAAGTGTCTGTCGTCTTGTGACTGGGGCTGGGGCACAAATCAGATGACGTACAAATATACAAACATATTTGAGTTAAGTTTGAGATGAGTTGAGTTCCCTCCCCCTCCCTCCCCTGATATGTGAAGCGATTGAAAGGCACTATATAAATCCAATCAATTATTATTATTATTGTTATTATTATTATTTAAAACGCTTTCATACAACACCAACGGTTATACAGGTAGGAAAACTGACTGGTGGAGGTGGGCTTTCAGGTTTCAGGGACGGCAGATACTGTATACCAGATACACCAGACTGTCTCTGCCTCTGATATCATCATGAGATCATCCTGTGAAGGAAAGATACTGTTGGCTGGACTTGAATGCAGAATGTGTCCAAAACAAGACATTGTACTAGCTATAGATCTGCATGCGGAACAGCGGTGAGCAGGGTTCCATGTTCCCAGGGAATAGCATTCACAAACACTCATTAACAGTAAGCTCACCGTATTGTCTGAGGGGGGACAAAGGCAGGGTTTCTCTCAGTCGCTGGCTGGGTGGTACCTGCTATTATTAAACCAGGCCCTGATCTCATCCACTACAATAAATCACTATTCATCACTCGTAGCAAAGTCATCTGTCAGGGCGCAAAACCACAATTCACTCAGTTCAGTTGTTTGTAAAAAAAAAAATCCTAAGGATCCTAGATCCTTGAGTGAGTACATGTGTGAATCGGGTAAACACAATTTTTTGTCCAATCAAAGGAGAGTGGAGTTAACAATTGACGTGTATACCCTTCACACAACTGAATGAATTGACTCGTAGAGGGATACAGAAGGGAAGCTTGCAACACGCTAGTTTCTAGTAATGCCAATATTGCATTTAGGAAATTAGTAGTATTCACAAACACACTACTACCAATATCAAGCAAGCCAGAATAACAACAAAACACATTTCAGTCAAAATGTCTGAATAGAACCAATTCTCATGAACATAATTGCAGTCTTTTTTTTTAGTAACACAAGTAACCTAATCACGTAACTGATAGGGTGGCTCTATAGTGAATTAATATAGAAATGTTTTCTAGAACTGTGGGAAGAAGAGAGCTTATGAGCAGAACTTCACGCAGACGACATATTGAACTGTGAAGAAAACAAACAGCAGATGTGTTGTTTTCCCTTAAGATAAGTACAAGAATAACCTGCGAGCCCCTCGAGGACAAACCAACCAGGCACACATGCTACATGAGCACTGCCAGTTCAGCAGGCGAGCCAGCGAGGGACGCTAGCAAGGAGCGCTCAATTTCTATTTTTTATAGTTTTTATGAGATTGTGTGTGCACCTCAGCACCTGACACATCAGTTGATTTTTCCCTATAACAATTTCCTAATAATAGTGAATTTGCATATGATTAAAGTGGGTTTTAAGGACTTCAGCTCTATGACTTGAGGAAACCTGAATTGCTAGATTTGATTATGAAGCACAACATTAGCCTGGTTTCACATGCATTTTAGGGTTTTACATGGATATTTTTTTCAGGCATAAATTACATTATAGCTGGATTTTACACTTGGTCTCCTAAACTTTCCAAGATTATACACGTGCCATCGCCACCAAATTGTACGATTCTCATATTATTCTGCTATTGTGGCCTAGTTACTTACACAAGAATAAATCATTATTCCCCAGTGTCATAATTTCCTCTAATCGTTGAGTGCGACAGAAGAGGCTGCTTCATCATCAGTAGAGACGGTCAATGCAGCCAGACTCCAAAGCAAAATGCTCAGAGTGAAAAGAGGCCAAACTGAAAAACATGCATTTCTCTCTACAGATCATCTTTTGTGTTCATTCCTGCAGCTCTAAACAGGGAACAGCAACATCTAGTCGTTTTTCTTTTCATAAACAGGCTGTTGAGGTCATTTCTCAGGGCTTTGTGCTGAAGGGTGAGACCTGCTTGAAAAGGGAGCATGTGGGCATTGTTTGTTCTCTGTTTGTTTCAATCTTTGTCCCACTGATGATGTCATAGGAGGCATTGTGACATCACTGAGGATGTCATCAGTGATGTCATAAGACTCATGGTGTCATGAGTGATGTCATAAGCTTCAATTTTTATTTGAATGATGTCATAGGATTAATTGTGACATCACTGATGATGATGTCATCAGTGATGTCATAAGACAGACACCCCCTTCAGAAATCTTTATTCTCAGAATTCTAGCTTTATCCTCAGAACTTAAACTCAGAACTAGGGCTGCACAATTAATCGTATTTTCATCGTCATCGCAATATGAACATGCGCAATAAACACATCGCAAAGACTGCCTGAAACGCAATGAATAACAAAAGTGGTTTTATTTACAGGCGTCATGCATTCCCACTGAGCATCTGATCATTTTGTCTTGTGTTGTAAATCCAGCGTACACCGTCCCCTTGCAACAGTGCGCTCCGCCCCTCTGCCAAAGCCCAACCACGCTGTGTGTAGTTTCAGCTAGTGTCAGTGTGTATTACATTTCTTTATTCAGTGGGCACAGGCTATATTTGGGGTCTATGTTAGCATTATTAAAGCAGAAAGACATAGGAACTGTATGGCTAATATGCATACTTTAATATTTGTTTATTTATCGCAAGTCGTATCGTCACCGCTATATTGAACAATGTTATCGCACATCGCAGACTTTCCAAATACATTTTTCACATATGACCCTAATCCTCTTCTGTAGTTTTAAATTGTGTGGTGTAAAAATAAATAAATCAGGCAACCCCCTTTGAATTCTATGTGACCCCAAGGTTTGGAACCATTTCTCTAGACTAGACCACTGGCCCGCCCGCGTGTGTGTGTGTTTCTCTACATGTTGACTGGCTCAGTGGCTGGTGGCAAGTCAGCTCTGCCTCCACTGTCTCTCCTGCTGCTGCATCACAATCCATCATGGCTTGCTGCTGTTCCTGCCTAATTAGCCCGAACAAACACACCACAGTTTTCCACTCGTGCCAACATAAAGATGAGCTCACATTTGACGTGTGGATGCGTTTATTCCAAGGCACTTTTCTGTCGGTTAGCAGGATTTCTCAAAGAGTTGTCAGTGAATTTGCACCAAACTTTGTGGAAACTTTGGAAAGTACAGTATAACGGATTTGTGTGACAGCACCATCAAAACGTTGTGGCCAATCACTAGACAGAAGAGGAACATGGAGGCACTGGGGAGCTCATTTCCAGTTTAGACAACCAACCTGCTAATTTTGCCAAAACTTTGATCAAATCTTGGTGAAAATCCCACATGTGGCATTTTTGGGTTATTTTTGCCTTTATTGGACAGGACAGTGTGTAGACAGGAAAGCAGGGACAGAGTGGGGAGGACATACAGCAGGGCCACAGTCGGATTCGAACCATGACAGCCTCCCCGCATCTCCAAAACGCTTGTTTAGAAGCCACAATATTGTTCTAATATCAACAACTAGCCTACATATATCAAAGCTGCTGGGCTTTATGGAAACAAGAGCGTGACTCAAACTGGTTAAAACTTATTATTGGGTGGCGTTTTGAGACTGGCGAACACTTAGTTAGCAAACGTAGCTAACAGCTATGGCTATAATAGCTACTGTATATATGTACCAGCTCTAAGCCCACGTCCTCCTGGCTACAGAGAGTGCCGCGTGCTGCGCTTCCCCAGGTCATCTCAAAAACAAGGCAACGGACTTACATCTATACGTTTTCTAATTCTGTCCATTTTCTGACAGATCAGTGTGGCCATTAGGGCTGTGAATCTTCACTGGCCTCACGATTCGATTCAATTACGATTCAGAGGGCTACGATTCGATTCGATTACGATTATCGATGCATCTCGATGCATCTTAAATCGATGCATCACTTTTTTCCGCAATACATGATTTATTTTTTCTCACTTTCTTTTTTCTCACTGTGTGGCTACTTTTAAAATAAAAGTGCATTTGGAATGCATGTACTTCCATTATATTTTATTTTATTATATATATATATATATACTGTATATATTTTTGACATTTGTGAATCGATGCAGAATCGTGCACGTCCGCATCGCGATGCATCTTATAATCGATTATTTTTGACACCCCTAGTGGCCATGGCCTGAGCCTTAATGGTAACGCGCTCTACCAGGTGAGCCACTGTGGCGCCCCCTATCATGAGGATTCATCATAGCATTCACAGAGGCTTGAGCTCCACTGAAGCCATGTTCACATTACAGGCAAATCCGATTTGCTGCTGAAGTCATTAATCATCATTATCTTGATTGGTTTCCCAAATCTGATTTGGGAGTGTGTCCGCACTGCCACAAATCTGATTTGGGTGATCAGCGTGTCCACACACTGAAGTCACATCAGTTGAAAGCAGATTGGAAACTACCTCCATATGTGGTTTGGGCAGGCCCGCTCCAACCCATTACGCAGAGTACGCAGACTGCGTAGGGCATCACGTGACTGAGGGCACCAAAAAAAAAAAAAAATTTTTTTTTTTTTTTTTTTTTTTTTGGTGCCCTCAGTCAGGCCACTCACTGAACAGCAGGCCAGGCGCCGCCTACTGGTTTACTAGTGGTTTTATTACTTTATTCAGGGTGCATCTCATTGTAAAATTGGACTCGGCCCAAATTGGGCTTCAAACGGCCCAAATTGGGCTTCAAGCGGCCCAAATCTGGCTTCAACCGGCCCAAATCTGGCTTCAACTGGCCCAAATCTGGCTTCAACTGGCCCAAATCGGGCTTCAGACGGTCCAAATCTGGCTTCAAACAGCCCAAATTGGGCTTCAAACAGCCCAAATTTTTCGCCGCCGCCCTTCGGACGCCGGCACGCACGTCGGCCTGTATCGGCCTGGCCTGCTTGGTATCTAATGCCCGGCCTGAATTATGATCCCAGTCCGCCCCTGCTTGCATGTACAGTTTAACAATCACTTGTTTGCTGACATGTACAGTAATTCTAACAATTGTTTGTTTCCCACATGTAATGAAATGTGAGATACACTAGTATCGTTCATAATTAATGATTTTGCAGTCTTTCGTTTGACAGTTATTGAAAGTTTTACGGGGGGGGGGGGGGGGCACCACAGAACAATTACGCTTAGGGCACCCAAATGGCCAGGATCGGCCCTGGGTTTGGGACAAGTGACACAAATCAGACTTGGAGCGTCGAGACTCATAAAACCAATCTAGATAGAATCATTAATAGGTCATTGAAGTTCACAAATCAGATTTGGCCTCCTAGTCTGAACATGGCCTGAGAGACACCTAGTTTTCATAAGAATTATTTCTATATTCTACCCTCAAGCTTCCTCTCTGGACAGTAGACAGCATTATACTCAGGATTGGCCGTCACAGCAGTTGAGACCTCAGGAGATCCAATCATGTTGTTCTTGGCTGACCTTCAGCGTCTTCCCTCTGCTTTGACAAGAGCATTTTTACTTTGAACTTGTTTGATCTGAGGTGATGGAGAAAAGCTGCTCTGGCGGCGAAAGATCAAGTGTTGTAGCCGCACTTATATCTGCACCTCCAATCCTTTGGTGAACATTAAAGCCGCAGGTTTTTATGAGCTAGTTTCTTTTTGGAAACTGTTCCAGAAGTGAATTTCACACAAAGCGGCTGACTGACTTCAGAGGTTTGTGTTTTGAATAATAACACGCAGAGAGAAAAAGTCGTGCCTCCCTTTTCTCTTCTGGAGACGAGAGTGGTTTCTGCTGCGAGTCGTGAGAGTGGAAATGACAGAATACCTTTTCTAATCTAAAGCTTCCCGTTTTCACAAAGTTGTTTCTCCATTTATTTATTATGCCTCCGCCGGCGATAGCCAGGCCGAAGGCATTATGGATCCGGGTTGTCCGTCCGTCCGTCCGTACGTCCGTCCGTACGATGTTTGTTAACGCGATATCTGAGGACCGCCTTGACGGAATTTCATCAAATTTGCCTCAAACATCGACTTAGACTCAAGGATGATCTGATTAGATTTTGGTGGTCAAAGGTCAAAGGTCAAGGTCACTGTGACCTCTCGAACGCCATTTTCAAGCTTGTTAACACGATATCTCAGGAATGCCTTGACGGAATTTAATCAAAATTGTCTCAAACATTGGCTTGGACTCAAGGATGAACTGATTAGATTTTGGTGGTCAAAGGTCAAAGGTCAAGCTCACTGTGACCTCTCAAACGCCATTTTCCAGCTTGTTAACGCGATATCTCACGAATGCCTTGACAGAATTTCATCAAATTGGCCTCAAACATCGCCTTACACTCAAGGATGATCTGATTAGATTTTGGTGGTCAAAGGTCAAAGGTCAAGGTGAGCTCTCGAACGCCATTTTCAAGCTTGTTAACGCGATATCTCAGGAATGCCTTGACGCAATTTAATCAAACTTGTCTCAAACATCGACTTGGACTCAAGGATGAACTGATTACATTTTGGTGGTCAAAGTTCAAGGTCACTGTGACCTCTCACACACCCAATTTCCAAGCTCTGTAACGCAACATCACAGGAGCGCCTTGACGGAATTTCTTCCAATTTGCCTCAAATGGCGATTTGGACTCAAGAATGAACTAATGGCGGAGGCATAAGTCCGCGTTGCGGTCGTTCTAATTTTATTTATTTATTCCTACAGTCTAGTCAGTGTTGACCCCCCTTGAGATTTTCCACATAATCAACAGTCTTTAAGTATTTGGGGGGGGGGGGGGGGGGGGGGGGGGCGGGATAAAAATTTAGCTTTGAAGTCGAGATGGAATGGGTCTGAGAGGGACTGTGTGACGTATTTCGACTGAAACAGGGTAGAGAGGCGGGACATAGCATGTGGAGGAGTTTGATTTGACTGTTAAAAAGTGGGCGTGTCTTTTTTTTAAAAATTTTTTTTGGGCATTTGGCTTTTATTTGTTAGGACAGTACAGGAAAGGTGGCGAGAGAGAGGGGATGCCATGCGGCAAAGGACCACGGGTCGGATTCGAACCCGGGGCGGCCACGCGAAGGAACTTCAAACATATGAACTTCAAATATATAATGAACTGAAAAACTAAGAAATAAATTAAAATCATTGGTTTGGAGGAGGGGCGGGGTTGAGACAGAATGCACCGTTCCAAAGGAAAGGGGTGCACTGGATTTACGACACAAGACAAAACGAGAGCAACATTGCTAAACTGCACCTTTTAAATCTTGACTATCTTGTTTTCATAATTGTGGGAAGCCAGACTTTTTAATTGAAAATAAAATGTGATTAATAGCACAGGCCTAGCCTGAAGCCTGCTGCCAACAACACAGCATCATCGATTTCATAATGTTGGATTAGGTGACCGTTTCTTCTTCCACCGTTCCCAGAACATGAATAACTGGTGTTGGTTAGGGCAGATAACCTTTTTTTTATTACAAAATCCACCAAACACTTTCACTGTTTTACCAGCGGAATCATTTTTGTCTGTGGATCGGTCTCTGTTCGCCTGTCTGTCCGTCCGTCGCATGCCGCAGCTCAGACACTACCCATTGGATTTTGACCTAACCACTGTATTCTGGCATCTCTGGGCCCTATAGACCCTTTTCACACCGTCATGGTAACAGCTAAACCGGTGCATTACAACATCCTGGGGACGTTTACTATTTTTCACACATTTACAATTTTGTCAGCTTGTGGAGAGATTTAGTGAAGGACACAGCTGGCAAAAGGAAGTTGTAAAGCTGCAGAAGAAAAGAAAAGTGAAAAGTGAAAAGGGCCTATTGGAGTTCAAAACAAACATATTTGTCACTTATTGGCCCGCAGGGGGAATGCATCATTTGAGGAGGGCAACATGTTTACTGTTGTCTTGTTAAAAAATATTATTGACGTGCGAATTACTCACACGGAAAAAATGACCCCGGTGTGCAAGGACCTTTAGAGTTCTCAGTTTCAGCCCGACGGAACCTGACGGGCTCGGGCTGGGTTTGATACTAACATAACAATTTATGCTAATTGGTCGGGTCGGGCCTGGGCTTCAACTTACTAGGGTCGGGTCGGGTTTGAATTTTCAGGCCCGTTGAAAACTCGAGTCCATACTGTCGCTCATGCCTGCAGTCTCCTCCGCACTCACAATTCACTCTGTCATAAAACGCTCGTTTCGTGTCAAGTGCTTGTTTCATTGACAGTCGCAGAAGTTGGTTATCTGCCAAAGTGGCAGGTGCAGCAGCTGCACTAAATAGGCGATCTTGTCGAAAAATACCCAGAGAGCTGGCAGAACGCCAAAGATCCTCTGGAGATAAACAGCTTTCTTTTTGCCTGTGTTTTTGAACATCTTTTGCATGTTCTCTTTTGGTAGCAGAGAGAGTTTATAGGAGGACACAAGCAGGAGGAGACCAGCAGAGATAAATAACCCCACATTTAATGACACCTCACTCAGGTGTGTGAAGGATGCTGCACAGACAGTCAATCAAGGAGAAGCAGAGCAGTGGAACAGCCGAGTCGGCGCAGCGTGACTCACGAGTCAGAGGTGTCGGGATTGCAATTTGGCACGGAAAATAAACGACAAATTTCCCACAGAGTGAGTCCTCTCCTCTTTCCAGAAATATATCGCATGACTCGACGGCGTCGGGAGACACACCGGGAGGAAGACGCCCACCCCCTCTGGGCTAACTAGGAGCAGATGCTTGGCGAAGTGAGGCTTCCTACTGGCTGGTGTTTATGTTCTTCTCCAGCACATTCCTCTGTACCTCCTCCTCCACGTGCCTGGCTGCCCTGCTGTGGGCCCGGCCGGGTGTCTTTACAGCTGCAGTGGAGGAGACCGGAGAGCGCTGACGCAGTCGGAGCCTCAAAACGAGAGCCAGGTTCCCTCATCGGCTTTCAAACGAGAGCCAGGTTCCCTCATCGGCTTTCATTGGCCCCCGGTCCTCCTGAACTTTACACAGCTGGAAATGGTTCCCCTCCTCCGCCACGTCGTCTCTTGGCGAAACCCCCTCGTGGAAGAAGACCGAAGGCTTGTTAGGTTCTGGACATCCTATCCGACTCCTCCTCGGAACTCCTGCTGCTGCTGCTGCTGCTCACGGGTCAGAGAGTTTGATGTGGGAAAAGCCTTGTCTCTGGCTCTCTCTGACTGGCACCAAGCCTTTCATGTGGCTGAGTTCTACAGTCTCTCTGGGCCCACACAGTGCTCGTTCCACCCAGTCTCTTTCGCTTGCTTAACGATCAGTGTTACAAAAGTAACATATCACATGTAATATATTACTTTGAGCAGTAACTCAGTAATATAACTTATTATTACCAATAGGATTTCAGTAATATTATACCAGTTACTTTGTAACACAAGATACAAATTGAGTTAAATTTTTTTAATCAAATCACATATTTAAATAAAGATACAATCATTACCTAATCAAATTGTGTTTTTAGACAAATAACCACTATAGATGACAATAACAAAGGAAAAGGATAACATTTTGAATTTTGGACGGTTTACACTGACTTCAAGACAGTTGAAATTATTTTTCGGGATGGTCCCTGTGCTGAACTCTGTCATTCTGCTACTGCTGTTATTTTGGTGAAAGTAATGCAAAAGTAGTGTAATAAGTAACGAGTTACTCTACACACAGACAGTAATATTACATTATATAATATAATAAAGTAACTTATTACTTTCAAATGAAAATAACTAGTAATATGTAGTATATTACATTTTTGAAAGTAATTTGCCCAACACTGCTACTCTGTAGCCTGCCTGGTTACTATACTGAGTATTATAGCCTGGATAACCTGTCCTCTCCTCTCACTCCTCTGTAGCCTGCCTGGTTAATCTGTGCATTCAGCTGTGTCGTGATGTGAAGCACCTTTTCAGCGTGTTATTATCCACATCGTTTAGCCCTCGATGATACTCTGTAATAATCGTACGCTGATGATTTCATCTTCATGAAGACAAATGGTCCTGCAGAGACCTGTGGAAAACCCCGTCTCAAGGCATTTGTGCTGCACGATGAAACCCCATGTCATGAATGATTCAGAAACACATCAATATTTACTGCAGTGCCCTCTGGAGCTGTGAATGGCTCCAGTGACCTTTTGACGAGCCATGTGTGGCTTGAGAGCACAGCCTCTCTTAAACGTTCACTGAGTGCGGAGTGGGTTCTGGTTCTGGTTCTGACGTCTCTCTGGGCGTTTACCTCGAGACCCAGGCGAGTTTTTGTTCTCTTGCCGGGTCAGTCTGGCTGCCAAAGGGGAAGTAGGGCAGCCAGCGATGAAGAGATCTGGGTTAGACCACTTACCCTGCAATGAGCGTTTGTTATTCTCCTTGTGTGTCAGGCTCAGAACGTCACCGTTCTCAATGTTTTTGGATGCAGTTCCTGGGAGGAGATCCGGTTCTGATCTGTGCATCATGTACTCAATGTGACTTCAACTGTTGTGCCTTCTCAGCAAAGGCACAGTTAAAGTCGAGGCTGGTTGGTTGTGTGCGAAAATATAAACTTAGTTGCAAAACTGCAAGGTTACTGTTTTGCTGCAGCTGCACAGCCTGAGCCTATATATTTTGCTGTTGTTTTGGAAGTTGTTTAAGAGACATCTCTGTTTTTTTCTGCTTAAAGTTCTTTTGATATCAGACTGAATTGTCAACTCGTTACACTCATTTCCATCTTCTAGTCTGAGATTACCCTCTGTTTAAGTTATTTCTATGAGGACTTCCCGACAGGGGAATTCCATTCTCCCGGCTTAACCAATCACTAGAGACCAACGTATATCGGCCTGCATTTTACATTAGTTACTCCAGTCGTAAAAAAAAAACATCTCCCCTTTGAGTAAATGCCTTCCGAGCAGAGCAGTGTGCCGTTTGGATTTCAAAGTAATTGGTCCTCTTAATCAATTTAAGAGCCATTGTTGTTATTTACGTTACTCCTCGGCACACTTCACAACCGCTTGTCAACGGCTTAAGGCCTAAACATGGTCGTCCGTCAGAGCCTCGCCCCGCCCTCCCCGTGTGACGGCGGGTGGAGCGCCGTCCTACGGGGAGGGGCCGCCGTCGGCTGACGGGGGCTGCTCGAAAATGTGACTTCACGGCGACGATACGTGCGTGACGACAGCTGCAGGAGAGTTGTGATTGGCTGTTGCCTTGGCTCTTCGTCGTAAAGTCGCCTTTCAAAGCATGATGTTAGATTATAACGAACTAGTTGTGTGGCTTAGCCTTCCCAAATGTTGAGGGTCGTTTTTTAGAATTTAATACATAGAATTGGGAACGTTACATTCAATTTCATTCAGACTGCCTGGCTCACAATCTCCGCCATTTTCACACGGAGCTTCCACAGGAGGAGGGGGGTGGGAGGAGGGAGGGTGTAGTGGAGTCCGAGCATGTAGGGCTCGCTGGCGCCGCCAGACGGCGAGACGGCTCCAAATCGAGGCGGACGGACGACCATGTTTAGGCCTTTAGTCCCGCCCGTTAGGCCCCCTCGGTGCTGATTGGTTAATCGCTGGTGAAACTGGAGAAAAGGCATTAGCCTATGACTGACCACACCAAGAGCAGCCAAACTCAAATGGTAAATGGTAAAAGTCCATTTACCAAACTCAAGTCTGTGGAGTGGGTGGATTCGAAGGTCACTCTGGACCCAGGTAAAGCCGTAAGTGCAGTCAGTTATTGCATAATAATAATAATAATAATAATAATAAATAATAATAATAATAATCCTTTTCAAGGACTCAAAGATGCTTTACACTATACACTAAACACTAAGGCAATGATGATAGTGCAACAGACAATGGACAAACCTGACAAACTGGACTGGACACTGAGAAGGCAGTGGAGAAGAGATGGGTCTTGAGGCAGGATTGAAAAACTGTGAGGAACTCTGATTCTCTGATGTCAGGGGGGAGGGAGTACCAGAGCCTGGGAGCTGCCCTGGAAAAGGCTCTGTCACCCAAACTGCGGAGGTTGGACTTGGGGGTGGCGAGAAGGTCGGCTGAGGTGGATCTGGGGAAACCGGGAGGGTTGGTAGGTGCAGAGAAGGTCGGTGAGATATGGGGGGGGGGGGGGGGGGGGGAGCAGTTGGTGAAGGGCTTCATATGTGATTTCATAGAGACTCAATAACACCAAATAAAAACGAGTAAGCACCAGCGGAGTTTCTCAGCAGAAAAGACGTTTTCTCCCTTCTTCTGAGTGGATTTGTATTGGATTTGGTGATGCTGATTGGCTGAAGGAGTTTATCTGTGAAGGCAAGTAATCCTAACCTACTGAAAGGACTGTGGACGGATCGGAGTCCAGACTGTTTGGTAGGACGAAACAGAATCTGAGAACGCGGGATCAGGATGCTCTTAACCAGGATAGTTCTTTGGGTCAAAGAAATGAATCGTATCACCTTCCCACAAAGCCTCACTGGTGTCTTAACCCATTGATACCTGATGCAGCATTTGTGTGTGTATCCCTTTAAGACCGCGAACCGCGTTAACGCGGTTCGCGGTCTTAAAGGGATACGCACACAAATGAGGGATATACACACAAATGCTGCATCAGGTATCAATGGGTTAACAAAAGTACAAACTTCTCTGCGTAGAATGCATTTTTCATGGTGAAGTGGGACTCGGTAGTGCTGTTGATTACCTCTGGAGCTCAGATATAGAGCAGGCTACAGTACAGTACAGTCAGAGAGCGAGTGTGACAACAGGGGGAAGTGGGAGCCTGGGATTGTCCTATATATATATATATATATATATATATATATATATATATATATATATATATATATATATATATATATATATATATATATATATATATAATCCTTATGTAATGTGTGTCACGCTGCTGTGTTGGTGTTTGGTGTTCATTGTATTTTTAGCAGGCTGACAGACAGCATGGCGGAGATGAGAGGTGCCCTGTGGCTCCTCGTGTGGCTCGGTGTGGTGTAACAGTCTTAACAGGGAAGTGACTGTGTGGCTGCTGGCAGGCAGGCAGCAGTGAATGAGGACAATGTCTTTGTGTTTCTGTTTGGTCACAAACTGAGACGTTAACTGTACTTTTTGCATGAAACATTAATATCTGGTGCCTCGTAAGCTGGCAGTCATTTGCAGTAAGCCAGATAGTCACTCACTGTTCTGGTCTCCATCCTCCCTAAAGTGCTCTCCTCATTTGATTATCTGAATGAATCTGCGTTGTGTAAGATATTGCAGTCACCTGTTTGCAGAAGAAGAAGAACAATAACACTTACAGTAGGTTAGCGTTGTCATTTTGCATGATCGATCTATTCTGCACAGCTGACAAAAAGCACACGTGGGGGAGAATGCTGGCTGGTGCCGCTCACTCACTCACACTTAAAACCCACACACACTTCAAACCGGATGGGCAAACCCGTCTTCATTTCGTCACACAACACTGTCATGCACACAGCTACACACACACCCACGCTAAATGCTGGCCAGTGAAATTCAGTCTCTGCTTGTTTAAACCAGACAAGGCACGTCCTTCCTCCTCCCAGCATCCAGGAGGAGCAGTGGGCAGCTTCAGCTGTAATTTCCAGCGTCCACAGACCATCTTCATTGTCGTCGTCGCTGGTCAGGCAGGCGGGGATCTTCTTGCATGTTTTTAGTCGGGGGGTTCATATATATGGAGGAAACCCTCAGGCGAGAACATGCAAACTCCACACAGATAGCCCGCCTGGGCACCAGGTGAGTGCTGTGGGAGGGGGGGGCACGCCCTCTGCGCCACAGCACCCCAGGTCGGACTCGAATCCAGTTCCTTCTTGCTGTGAGGTGACTACGCTGCTGTGTCCGACCACTGCACCACCGTGCCCACACGGTGGCTCAGTGGTTATTAGCACTGTTTCCTCACAGCAAGACGATGCTGGGTTCGAACCCCGGTCTGTCTCAGGCCCTTTCTGTGTGTGTTTGTGTGGCTTTACCCACGGGTGCTCCAGGTTTCCTCCCACCGTCCAAGACATGTAGGGTATGTTAGGGTTAATATCCAAAAGTGGAAAAAGGAGCTTACTGGTTACTTTTTAGGGAGAAATTTAATCCAGAAGTGTTGGTACACAGGTAACCTCAGGTTTACATACAATGTACAACTTCAAACACAATAAGAGACACGGGCAGGAAAAACGCAACGCGTTTCAACCTCACTGGGTCTTCGTCAGGCTGTAGCAGCTGGGCGTTGGCTACCGCTCCTATAATAAAGGGGCATACGTGGAAAACAGGTAAGGTGACGTGGCATACGGAAGGTGAGTCTGACGCAGCAGTGATGCAAAAATGTAGAAAACAAGTATAGACTACCAGGTCATAGAAATTAGGGGGAAAAAACAAGGCAAATGGAAATGCATAGTACATGTCTAAACACTAATAAATATTGACACGCTGGGAAGAAAGAAGAATGGAGGAATAAGTAGGCCTAGAAATAAGTATAGGGGAGAAACATAATAAAAATAGCCTATGAGAATGTCTGGATATACACAGAGCCTATGAGGATAAATACAAACGATAGTGGCTATAGAGTATAGTAACAATAACAATATAACAATATACAGGAGGGACATGGCAATTTAAATGAAGCACGTCAGGTCGCATTCCTCATTGAGTCCGTGAGGAGCGACAGTGAATATCCACCTGCCAGTGCCCCTGACCAAGGCTCACACACACACACACACACACACACACACACACACACACACACACACACACACACACACACACACACACACACACACACACACACACACACACACACACACACACACACACACACACACACACACACACACACACACCTGCTTTCGTTCCCTTCTTGTCCTGGTACAGTAGGTTTCTCCAGACACATGGTCACATGCCAGGCGTTTAGTTGTGTGTGTGTGTGTGTGTGTGTGTGTGTGTGGGCAGACAGACGGACATGAATGTGTAACAAGAGTGTGTTTCCTGAAACCTCAGCTGTTCCACCAAACCACCAAACAAAAAACATGGAGGAGGAAGTGAACTTGAAGCGAGCAGAACACTTACTCATACTCAGGTTATCAGCAATACACTTGTGCTCTTACTTTGTTTGGATATGGTGACGTGACGTGAAGCATGAACCTATACTCTCCATGTGTGCCATCATAACCATGACTTCACTGGATTTATTTTACTCTTGAAATGTGAGAATACTCTTTTGCATCATTTTGCTCAATTTCCCAAGTCAACGTGACTGAAAGAGAAATGGGCACGTTTCCCAGAATCCTTTCCTCTGTTTGATACACTGATGTGTTGTATATTGAGCGGCCCAGGGACTTTTATGAGCCAGCGCTCTGTGTTGGATAGGAAGCTGCACTCAGACTGTGGTCCTCCTGGACTCTACCTGCTGTGCAGATGTTGGTCCAGGGACTTTTATGAGCCAGCGCTCTGTGTTGGATAGGAAGCTGCACTCAGACTGTGGTCCTCCTGGACTCTACCTGCTGTGCAGATGTTGGTCCAGGGACTTTTATGAGCCAGCACTCTGTGTTGGATAGGAAGCTGCACTCAGACTGTGGTCCTCCTGGACTCTACCTGCTGTGCAGATGTTGGCCCAGGGACTTTTATGAGCCAGCACTCTGTGTTGGATAGGAAGCTGCACTCAGACTGTGGTCCTCCTGGACTCTACCTGCTGTGCAGATGTTGGTCCAGGGACTTTTATGAGCCAGCGCTCTGTGTTGGATAGGAAGCTGCACTCAGACTGTGGTCCTCCTGGACTCTACATGCTGTGCAGATGTTGGTCCAGGGACTTTTATGAGCCAGCACTCTGTGTTGGATAGGAAGCTGCACTCAGACTGTGGTCCTCCTGGACTCTACCTGCTGTGCAGATGTTGGTCCAGGGACTTTTATGAGCCAGCACTCTGTGTTGGATAGGAAGCTGCACTCAGACTGTGGTCCTCCTGGACTCTACATGCTGTGCAGATGTTGGTCCAGGGACTTTTATGAGCCAGCGCTCTGTGTTGGATAGGAAGCTGCACTCAGACTGTGGTCCTCCTGGACTCTACCTGCTGTGCAGATGTTGGTCCAGGGACTTTTATGAGCCAGCGCTCTGTGTTGGTCAGGAAGCTGCACTCAGACTGTGGTCCTCCTGGACTCTACCTGCTGTGCAGATGTTGGTCCAGGGACTTTTATGAGCCAGCGCTCTGTGTTGGATAGGAAGCTGCACTCAGACTGTGGTCCTCCTGGACTCTACATGCTGTGCAGATGTTGGTCCAGGGACTTTTATGAGCCAGCGCTCTGTGTTGGTCAGGAAGCTGCACTCAGACTGTGGTCCTCCTGGACTCTACATGCTGTGCAGATGTTGGTCCAGGGACTTTTATGAGCCAGCGCTCTGTGTTGGATAGGAAGCTGCACTCAGACTATGGTCCTCCTGGACTCTACATGCTGTGCAGATGTTGGTCCAGGGACTTTTATGAGCCAGCGCTCTGTGTTGGATAGGAAGCTGCACTCAGACTGTGGTCCTCCTGGACTCTACATGCTGTGCAGATGTTGGACTTTCAGTCACTCTGGGTCCAACCAGCTCTTTCCCACCTGCACAGCTGGCTGTTTGATTAGGCATCCTGCCAAAAGCAAGGGGAACATTCAGTTTTAGGTGGAATTCTGTCATTATCTACTCACCTTCATGCCAGATGAAAGTTAAACACCATTGAGGTTTGTTTAAGTCCATATAACACAGAGAGGTTGGCAGCACAACTTCTTCAAAACAAACTGAAGTCAGTAGGATCTGGAGAAAATAATCGACAGATTAATCCACAATAGTTGCAGTGCTAAGTCTTTTTCACACCAGGCGCGCTATTCAGAAGCAGAGCTGAACAGAAGCTGAGTGTCACGCTAAACCAGTCACATAAATGGTAAATGGACTGCATTTATATAGCGCTTTTATCCAAAGCACTTTACAAGGTGCCTACATTCACCCATTCACACACCGAAGGCGGCAAGCTGCCACACAGGGTGCTGGCACAGCCATCGGGAGCAATTCGGGGTTCAGTGTCTTGCCCAGGGACACTTCGACATGCGGACTGGAGGAGCCGGGGATCGAACCACCGACCTTCTGATTGGTGGACGACCCGCTCTACCTCCTGAGCCACAGCCGCCACATAAGAAGCACTCTCTTTTCCTCAGCGCCTCGCTCGGCGCTGCCTTGCCCCGCACAACTTCTTGTATTGACTTCATGGCAGCTTCACGCTTCACGCTTGGAAACTAGAACTGAATCCTGACCGATCGCTTCGGCGCAGCTTCAGCACGGCTTGAGCGTGCGCCTGGTGTGAACGGGCTCGCCGCCTGTGTTAACGAGGACGCCGAAATGAAACTGCGTGGCTTCAGCGTGGCTTCGGCGTATGGTGTCTGAACGAGGGCTGCAGATTAGGGGTGCACCGATCGATCGGCAAGCAATCTGTATCGGCCGATTTTGACCTCAAATATGCGATCGGCTGGTTGCCGATATTTCGGCTGATTGCATATATATATATATATATATATATATATATATATATATATATATATATATATATATATATATATATTTTTTTTTTAAATAAAAAAAAGCCCTATCACTAATCAAGCTTTCCAACCATATAAAATACAATGCCAATTGGTATTATTAAAGGGGAGAAATAATCGACCGAAATAACGTTTCCAAACTTTTTTTTTAGGAGTTTATATATCGTGATCGGTAATCGGTGATCGGTCGATGATCGGTTGGGCAGATATTTCCCATAGGCGATCGGCAATCGGTGATCGGTGGCAAAAAAACGTGATCGGTGCACCCCTACATCAGATAGTGGATTAGCCTGCAGGATCCCAGCAGCTCTGCCTAATTGCCTCACTTAGCACATGAAGTGGGAGCAGCAGCAGCCTGGTGCTCCTGACGTCTCATCAGTTTCTCCGTGAGAAAGTGATGAGCTGAGATGCCTCGTGTAACCCGAGTGCTGAGTGCCAGGACACCGTGCTCCAGCGTTCTCTCACCGTCTGTCTGTCAGGAGCTGGACGTGACGAGCAAAGAAAGAAAGATGATATCCGTCCTGCCTTGGATGTGAGTCTGGCTCACTGACCCCGCATTGATCTTCAATAAGTGCCAAGTTTCAGTTTATAGCCTTTCATTCATGCCAGAGAATTGATTAAATAAACGCCTTTCTCCAATAAATCTCATCTAAAACAGAGCATCAGACCGAGCGCCACACACGGGACCACTGAAGAGATATGTTCAAATCTGAACCTGTGAAAAAAGTACAGAGTACATAATGGGAATGTGTCCCATTAAATGATGACAGAGATGTGGAGAGACTCGAGTCACATGACTTGGACTTGAGTCACAATTTTAAATGCGTGAGCCTTGACTTTACGTTGGGACTTCACGTGACTTTGATGACTTCAAAAGGTTTCTAAAGTCTTGACGTGAGATTTTGTGATTGTGTAAATGACTTGGAGGGAAAGTGATGAGATTTGTTCCAGCACACGACTGAATTTAAATTCAGTTTTCTTACATTTGGGTGGAAATGATTGAATTTAGTGGAGTTGAAGCTGATGAGAGAAAACAAACTCATGATGCTCTCACCAAGTTTTGATCCTATTCAAACCATATTGCATTAAACAGTCCTAGATAGATATTTACTTTTCTTTAAAGATATTAAATCGATACTGGACTCTTTATTTGCTCACTCTGATTTGTTCTGGCTTAACGTGTTACACAGCCCCTCCAAAAGCATTACACTTAGTAATACATGACGTACCGTTAGCCACCTACACATTTTCACAGTACTTCAGCTAGCTGTGTTGGCAGCTAGTTAGCTAGCTAAGCGTCATCACACAGACCAGAATCAGCAATTGGCAGCTTTTTGCAGCTTTTCCAGAGCCAAACTAGTGAACACACCCTGCTAATAATTAGACCTCTCTGCCCCCACACCCTCTGACTGCATGCACATGGAATCACACACTGCATCCAGTTGAATTATTTCAGAAATAAAATCAACAGAAACTTTTCGATGACCGAATGTGTTTGCAATGAACTGTCCTTCTCAAGAGTCTGGGAATACATTTGCAGAAGTTTCAGATGTTCTGTCACGCCATTCAGGAACATGTGTGAGGAATCAGTGTCTCCAGTAAAGTTCAGCATTCTCCAACTGCCCTCTGCAATGATGCTGCATCCAAAAACCCTTAGACAGGTTTGAACGGTTCCCTGTTGATTACATCCAGTTTGTAATACACATGTGCTGTGCAGGTGTTGTTTGCATGGCTGACCAGGAGGAGGAGAGTGTAACGTCGGGGGTGAAGTTCCTCTCCAGCCCTCAGAGGCAGACTTGTGTCCCTGGGTCTGCAGTCAGGAGGTCCAGACATCAGTCTGGACAGAGTTACACTGCCACACCCACAGGCTGACAAAGGAAAAATAGGAAAATACTATTATATATAATATACTATTCCTATGACCAAATATATTGTAGACCTGCTACATTGACAGTAGATGGAAGGATTCATTATTGTTTGTCTTTTAGCTTTGATGTCCTGACTTTTCATAGGCCACATGCTGTACATAGGGTCAGAAATATACAGGGGTTCGGGTTGGGGGGAAATTAGTTAATTAGTTACCAAAACAGTGACAAAAAAATAATAACAATACAAAATGTCCCTGGTTTATTAGGAGTTCCCTTTTTTGCATTTAACTCTATTCCCACTTTTTTGTTGACTTGTCATATATTCACACATGCCACTTCTGTCCCCCAGCACATTCTGTGCAAGATTTATTTCTGTTTTCTTTCAGAAAACAACAGTATGCAGCCAATATTTTATTTTTCAATTTTTCAGAACACAAAAGAAACAAAAACCAACAAGCTCATACACAGGAAAAGAAAAGAAAGAAAAAACACATACATACTCTAGTCCAGGGGTCGGCAACCTTTTTGATATGAAGTGCCATTTTCAATTTTGCTTGTCAATCAGTGTGCCCACACCAAGATTAATGAATCGCACATCAACAATTTAACGTTATTCCTTCCAAAATCAGGACATTGAAGTATACACAGCACGAGCACGGTCCTTCTCTGTCTTGCTCGATGGCATTTTTCATCTGCTTTCTGCTGCCGGCAGAGCAGTCTTGTAAGAGAGTGGCATCTTACTGCTCTGCTGCTGCCATGGAAGGCAACCGATCAGAGGCAGAGAGTGAGTCACTCCGGTAAATATCCTAAATAACATGCTGCGCAATTGCAAATGGCTGTGAAGTAGGTAATTTGACAGGGCACTTCAACATTTCTACGAAAAATCTCAATTGCGCACTTATTGCTGCTGTGCGCTGCCGTGCCAGTGGTTAACCCTTCACGTGCCAGAGGTGGCACCCGTGCCATAGGTTGCTGACCCCTGCTCTAGTCTGTATTATCGACATTCCAATATTGCAGCGTGGTGCTACCAGCCGCGTGAGGTGCTTATGTGCTTGTAAGAGATGTTGTGCATGGGATCCCAATCCCATGCAAGGGCTCCACCACCGTCCATGAGACGTCAGCTGGGCGAGTCACTTGCTGCTCTTAACCTCGTCAAAGTAGACCAGAAACGGGTCCCAGATAGTTGAGAATCTTTAAGTGAGTTGGTTGCCTCCAGATGGTAGTGGATGTGTTTATATAGAGTCTCCTTCATATGTTTCTGAAGCAGAATATTCAGCCTGTTTACTGACTCTAGACTGCACTGTGTATTAAGATCAAAGCAGTAATGTAATACTATATATTTTTTTGCTTGACGTTGATGGCTACATTATGCTGGATAAACATAACTGAGATAATAAACACTGAACTTTCACCCATTTCTCCCTTCCGCTATGCTCTCCTCATGCTGTGATGATTTCAGGGCAGAAAAAACATTCGTTCACTCAAAGCAGCTGTTGGATCTGTGATTGACCACAAAGTGTGTTTTATTTTTAATTTTCCCTATTGAGGTTTATGTTGTTGTTGGAACTTTACCCGCGCATGTCAAGTCTACCTGTTCAGACTCAGTGAGTCAGATCACAGTCAGGACTTGCCCCTTAACTCATTGAATGCCAATGACGACAGCTGTCGTCAATTCAAATACTGACGTAGAGTGCCAATGACGACGGTTGTCGTCAATTGCGTTTTTTGACGGTGGGACGTGGATCAATCCCTGATACATCTCTGGTACAACTATTGTAGCTATTGGAGGTCTATAACCTATTTTACAGAACCCTTAGGTGGCGACAGTGCTCTCCACATAACAGAAAGGCAAGGAAAAAACAAAGAAGAAGTCGTTATGGAAACGGAAATCGCATCGCATCCGTATGCATCGATATGCTGAAGCACGTTACTGCAGCTGTGCCTGCAGCAGCCAATCTGCTCCCACAATTGAGCCGCTCCGTGTCGGTTGCGACAGCAAATCCGCACATCCACACAGTGGAGTTGTTATTATTCTCAACTGGAAGCATCGTTGCCGGTGACAAACACACGCGGAACGCTGTAAAAAAGCCTGGCTGTTCCGCACCCTTCACTGTGCGCACAGCAAACTCAGCAGAGAGCCACCACAGACAGGAGGAGGAGTGTGCAGTTGAGGCGGGGCGGGGCGGGGCGGGGCGGGGGGGGGGGGGGGGGGCACGCAGAGCAGCACACACACAACACCCAGACAGACCCAGGCAGCAGGACAGGATTGACAAACGCAAGCCAGAATATCCGATACCCACCAGCAGCAAATCAAAACCAGCAAGAAGCTGCAACCAGCAGCGCACGCAGGGGCCAGCGCTGCTGGTTGTAGCTAAAAATATTATTCTGCCAAACAAAATTCCCTGGCCTAAACTGTTTTATTGAAGGAAATTATTTTTGAGGTGTGACTACATTAGAAAAGATTAGCTTCAGAGTCAGTGATGTGCTTGAAATGATTAATTTCACAAAAGGCCAATTATCTCAGCTTCTAGAAAAAAATTGCTATTTTTGGATGAATCAAGCTATCTTCTCCGGCTCATAACTAAAGAACGGAAAATGGGATCAATAAACTTTTTTTTGCAGATGATAGAATAGAGTCTCATCGTTCTTTGTGCGTGTTCAGTGTTTACATAGTAATATCACACAATATTCTGTGGGCCTCGAGAAATCACTGAAAACGCTCTGAAACTCTGGCACTGGGAGCGTCCGTTCTCCAAAAGTGGCTGGCACTCAATGAGTTAAGACTGATTAAGGAAATGGCTCTTTGGTGTTTGTCATCCTGCTTAATGGGCTCCCTGATATCACAAGCCTTGTAATCAGGAGATTTCCGCACGGGCACAACCTGTAATTAAGGTAGAATGTCAAGTGTGAAGAAAAACCGCACTGCTGTCTTTCAAAATAAAAGCCTCTTAGGCCGACCCAATGCGGCTGTTTCACATTATAGAATTAGAGAATGGCCCTTTAAAGAGCATGGTGTGCAGGTTGGAAACCACATTGCATTGTGGGAGGGGTGTATAGCAATGGGATTTAGAGGGGAAACCATTGATTTAAATCACACATAGCTGCATCTAGACTGGTTTTTGTAAACTGCAGGGGGTGCTGTTCCTGAAATGGAACTGTACACCGTCGTGCACTACACTGACTGTACACACAGTCCACATTTAAAACTGGGTTGCTGTCCCTTTAAACTCCATGTGTCCATGAACCCTTAGCTTCTCACATGAATTTAAGGGGACATTCACACCAAAAGCGTTTTTTTCAGTCAGAACGCTATGAAAATCATGTTGAGAGCGCTTCCATTGTGCACAAAACACAGCGCACGGACTGAGTGTACAGATCAGAACACAACGACCACAAGGACGGTAGCCAGCTGGTTTTGTCTGTTTGATGTTGTTCGTTGTCAACATGAAAGCCAGATTATTGCCAATTCTGGCAGCAGCCGAGGTTGAAAATCCCTCGGGAGGAGAAAAGGTAGGTGGAGTGAAAAAAACGAGCAGGGCGCTTTTCCTCTAAATGTTCAACTTTTTTCAGCTTTAAAACGCCCACAGCGCTCCTCCAAAAACAACAGACGCCACCAGCGCTGAAACGCCAGGTGCGTTCATTAAAAGAGGAGCACGTTTAGCGCATCCTTACATAGATAATGAATTGCAGAAAGACGCTGGCAGCTCTAAAAACGCTTTTGGTGTGAATGTCCCCTCAGTCTGTCTGGACAAGAACATCAGACAGATACCGGTCTGTTCTGTCTGGCCAAGACCATCAGACAGATACCTGTCTGCTCTGTACATGGTATAACCCACACTGCCTCACTCTTTTCTTCACATATTCACCTTCTGTTTTCATTTGCCCTTCTGCTGGTCTCTGATCTTTTTTTCCAGCAAGATTTATGACGGTCAAAAATGTTGTGTTTTATTGCCACAGCAAGGACGCAAGAATCTGACGGACCTGCAACCACAACGAAAAATAATCTCATCTCTCTCTCTCTCTCTCTCTCTCTCTCTCTCTCTCCCTCCCTTTCTCTCTCTCTCTCTCTCTCTCTCTCTCTCTCCCTCTCTCTCTCCCTCCCTGTGCAGCCAGTCGGTGGTGATGGGAGATGATGGAGGACAAAGGCCCTCGCGTAGCGGACTACTTTGTGGTGGCGGGCCTGACGGACCCGTCCACGCCGCTGGACCAGGAGATCCACTTTGACGACGTGTGCCACCAGACGGCCAAGCCCAAGGCGCCCATCACCGACGTGGCGGTGGTGATCCGCTCGCTGGGGGAGGAGGTGCCGGCGGGCTACACCTGCATCGAGGCCACGCCCACCGGCCTGTCGGCGGACTTGAACAGCGGCGGCCTCATGGCGCCGCAGATCTTCCTGTGCTACAGGAGAGGCAGAGACAAGCCTCCGCTCACCGACCTGGGGTGAGGAAAAAAAAAGCGAACGGTGATATGGGCTCCAGTTTATTCTGCTCACACCGTCACAAGTGCTCCATCTGCTTTGGTTTCAGTATATCTGCTACAGCAGTTTTTGATATTGACGGTGCTTCTAGGCTGCACTCTCATACGGTTTCATACACACTCTGTTGACATAGTGACCGGCCGCCACTATCGGCTAACTGTATTGCAGGCTTAGCAGGACGTCCCACACCTGTCATCAGAGTAGCACCTCCCACCTTGTCTAGCGGTAACCCATTTGCATTCTGGGTGTTGTAGTAAACTGCCGGCTGCCCTTCTGACTTGTGATCAGTCGGCTAACAATAACATGGCGTCATGTTGTCGGGTAGAGCGAGCGCTTTCTAATATATATATACTGTATATATATATATGCATGTATGTATAGATATGTATGTATATATATATATATATAAGAAAGCGCTTGCTCTACCCGGCTCTACCCATTCTGCTTTGAAAAACAGTAGAATAGTCTGAAAATAGAGCCAATGTGCTCTTACAGCTGTTCCTCCCGATGCCGCGTCAACGTAACCCGCTGTGAACTGAAGGGAGACTCTCATCATCATCAGTGTGTGTGTGTGTGTGTGTGTCAGTAAGGTGTGACGGAGCACAGAGACCCTGACACTGCTGAGCGCCCTGCTTATCAGTGTGTGTGTGTGTGTGTCAGTACAGTAAGGTGTAACGGAGCAGACAGACCCTGACACTGCTGAGCGCCCTGCTTATCAGGCACTTACACAGGGCTTCAGTCAGCCTCCAGGCTGCCGACAGCTGAGAGCAGCATCACTCCACACACACTGCTACCACTAATGGAAAGCAGAGGGGTGTGTGTGTCATATCAGTCCCTTTATACCACCGCTGCAGTGTTGCTCAGACTACAAAGGGATTCATCCCCAAGATTTCAAGGAATCATCCGTCACATTTTCACACGAATGAATGCTGTGTTGCTACTATAGTGATAATCCATTTAATGATCACATAGATAAATGTTGTTTTGCTACAATGTGTCTGTCTGGTAGCTCTTTCCTGGGAAAAATGAAAATCGTCTGCCGCACAGGAAGTGATGTTTCCGGTTTGTTTGGAATAAACAGAAGAAGAAGAATTGGGTACTTAGCATGCTTCCGGTTTGTTTGGAATAAACAGAAGAAGAAGAATTGGGTACTTACTTAGCATTGAGCAGCAGCAGCCACCAGACAAACAAACCAGACAAACAACAGGCAGAGAAAAGGGGGAATCCGTGCTTCACTTGTTTGATAGACAGATCGACTGATCTCTGGGAATGAGGCAAAGGCAAAGCAACCAAAATGTCAAAATAAAATAGGATTTGGCTGTTAACCAATTTACATTCTGCTCTTTTCAGCTCTCAGGAAGTGCCACAGAATGTCTGTTGAGTGCCACTTTACCATACTTGAAGCACTAATGGAGGATAAGTGTGTGATAGAGGCACGGAGGGGGAATTTATAATCACGGCCACTTTCATGCACCGCCCTGTTGTTGGTGGTGTGTGTGTGTGTGTGTGTGTGTGCGCGCCCTTGTACTTTGCAATTCTGGTTCTGACATGATGTGACTGACAGACAGTGTACATGTAGACAGTATATGCCTCATGGGAATTGTGAGTGTCTGCGACGTTGGTGTTGAGCAAACTGTTCTGCTCAGTTCACTCCGTTATTTAAGCGTTGTCTCCTAAATGTAATACATGACGAAACGTGAGGTAATCACTATAGAAATGGCTGTTATGATTTCGATCACCACCAAGCTAACTCATTACCGTTGGTCAAATAATATTTCTACAAGCTTTTCTCTCATCAATGAAAGCACACTTGACTAATTGTTTTTGCAGCATTCATGCACAGCTAAAGTACCTATTTGAAATGGTCATACGTCGGCAAACTAACCACCATTTGGGTTATTGATCGGTCTCTGTACAGTGTTTCCCAAACTATGGGTCGGGGACCCAATTTGGGTCGCGGACCCGTGGCGGGTGGGTCGCCAACTGGTGGTCATGGCAACTCATTACTGTATGTTTTTTGTGAGTTTGAAATTTAGCCAAGATGAAAAAGTTTGGGAACCTCTGATCTAGGAATTTGTTTTTCAATGAATTGATTAATCATTAAGTCTATAAAATGACAAGAAAAATATATACAAATGCTCCTCAGCAGTTAAGTCAAGTCAAATTTATTTATATCACAAGCATGTTCTCAGGACTTTACTGTTTAGCTAGCTCTAACTAAACACACTGAGTCAGTGGTGAACATAATGATATAGGACATAGCATACAGAAAACACAGATCTTAGCGAGACAAACGATCTAGTGGCACCCCCACCAGCCTTAGACCCTAATTAGGGTTGGGTATTGGCAAGGATCTCACGATACGATACGTATCACGATACTTGGGTCACGGTACGATTGTATCACGATATATTGCGATGCGACACATATTGCGATATATTGCGATATTCTACAGAATTTACTCAAAATTAAATAATAGAGCTAAAGATACAACGCACTGTGTACCACCCAGGTAGTGTAATAATATGTACATCACTTTATACTCATAAGTTAGTGGACAAATTTAGTCAAAACTACTGAGTGTTGAGTGTTACTGAACGCATCGATATGGGAAATATCGATACAGTATCGATGAGGGGTGGGAATCACCAGATGCAGAGGCCTGGCATGGCATGGCCTGCATTTTTTTTTTTTTTTTTTTATTATATCGCGATACTTGGGGTCCAAGTATCGATACAGTATCGGGAAATAAAATATTGCGATATATTACCGTATCGATTATATTGCCCAGCCCTAACCCTAATGCACACGAGGAAAGACTCCAATAGAAAAGCCTTAGTAGGAAACCTAAGAAGAAAGCTTGGGTGGGCTGAACAGTGAGGCAAATAGGCTTAGCGTGCAGTAGATGCTGCTGGGCCAAACACTGACAGAGAGAGACAGACAAAAAGAAAGAGAAGTCAGCTTGCGGCGATGAGAAGGGGCTCAGGTCAGCGCTACACAATTCACAGAAATGAGGGCAGCAGTGGTCATTCAGCGTCCAGGTGGCAACAGAACACACAGGAGACAGTTACATGTGTGGGTGGGAGCAGCACCAAGTTCTCACAGCATAAAGTCTTTCTTCACATGACTCAGACTGACCAGCAGCCAGAAAACCCAAGTATTCATTTTTTAATGAGGTGAAACTGGGGAAACGATCAAGCTGTAACCAAAATGACTGAAACGATTAATCGATGAGCAACATTCTAATCGATTCATTTTCAGGCGATTGATTGATAGACGAATCATTTCCATACCTGCTGCCAACATTACGCCCCGACTGTGAACAAGAGGGAGATTGTCTGGGGTATCGGCAAATGCACCCTCGCCAAAATTGAGCCAACATTTGGAGTGTTATCTAGCCCCCTTCCCGGCAAGCTAGCATGACAGGGTTGATACCAATGGATGCTTTAGGTCTTCTAGTTTCAGAAGATACCAGAAACGTCACTCACAGTAAAACTAAGCCCTCTGAAAGACAGTAAACATACCGACATGTGTGCTACTGAGAAACGCCTTTGATTTGTATCACTATGAAATGGGGAAATTAACAGGAGAAATTATGAATGGGGAGCACAGCAGGAGAAAGGGATAAAAAAGTGAGTAGTACATGAGTATGTCATTTTGAATCTTGATTCCTTAAATTGAATGGTGCCGACTGTCGACTCACTGTCGCTGCCCTGACATTTGTCCTCTTTGTGTTTGTTGATAAGTGATTGTGATTGGCTGGGCTGCTGTGTGGCTCCTCCCCTCCCCCCAGGGTGCTGTACGAGTGGAAGGAGCGCCTGAAGCAGGGCTGCCACCTCATCCAGACCACGCCCTGCGGCCGGCCGGCCAGCATCAGCAGCACGTCGTCGCAGCGCATCTACATCACGTACCGCCGCGCGCCGGAGAGCCAGCCACACGCCGCGCTGGCCCTCACCGACATCTGCATCATCATCCCCGGCAAGGGAGAGACCCCGCCACACACCTTCTGCAAGGTGGACAAGAACCTCAACAGCAGCATGGTGAGGACAGGACCCTTTCTCTTCTCCAGTTCATGTTGAACCTTTACGCAGAAAGAAAAAAGAAAGTTATATACTGATGATGCACCTTGCATTTCTGTGCCCATAGAGACACGGCATGAAATAGGCCACGCCCATCACGGGGGAAAAGCCCCGTTCATTTCCACACACCAGCGTCGTTTTCCTTGAATTAAACATAGCTAAAAGCTGTTGTGCGGTGGGGCTGCGCAGACAATAAATGTAAAAAATCGCCAGTTAAAGTTTTGTGGTACTCCCGAGGAAAACGAGGAAGCCATTGAGAATTGGCGAGAAGAAAAATGTGGATGTTGCGGTCAATGAAGTAAGTTGGAGTGTTCATCTTCCGTATATACGATCTTTTGGTGCAACACGCAACCATGCACGCGACATAGGAGAACGCCAGGATTGGACGGGGGGTTTCTGTTTTCCCCCCGTTTTGGGCGTGGTTTCTGAATGATGACGCGCTCCACAGTGTCTCTATTTGGTTGTTTGTTATAGTTTTCTTCAACAAGCAGCCTTGATATTCCCAGCAGCTACAAAGGAGTTTGATATAAAAAAAACTATCAATCGGGCATCTGGGTAGTGCAGCGGTAGATTCCCTGCCTACCAGCATGAGGGTTGCAGGTTTGAGCCCCCGTGTTACCTCTGACTTGGTCGGGCGTCCATACAGGCACAGTCTGTGGGTCGGAAGACGGATTAAGGGTATGGTCGCTGCACTAGTGCCTCCTCTGGTCAGTCGCGGGGGGGGGAGGGGAACCCGGGGGAATAGCGTGATCCTCCCACGCGCTACATCCTGCCAGTGAAACCCACTCGCTGTCAGGTGAAAAGAAGCGGCTGGCGACTGCACGTGTGCATGTGCTAGTCAACAGCTCTCCCCAGATCGGCAGAAGGGGTGGAGCAAGGACCAGGACACCCTAGGGCAGTGATTCTCAAACTGTGGTACGTGGAGGTACTACAGGGGGTAGTTGAGAGAAAGGGGAAAATAGAAAAATAGAAGAATAAATCATTTCATAAATGAAACGTTAAAATAAATCTGCTCAGGAGGCACTAATTGAAACTTGTTCACCCCATTTCTTATTTTGGGGGTTATCATTCATTCATTGCGTCATGCTATAGTTTTCTCTTGCACTTTTCTAAGCAAAATGTTGGGTAAAGGGAGTACTTATGGCTCATTTCCACCACATATAACAGCACAGTACAGCTCTAGTCGACCTGGTCTTACTCGTCTCTACTTGATATAAACTCTGTTTCCATAGCAAGTTTACTCGCCTCCGCCCACACCTGGTCGTCATAGCGACCGCATATCTGCCCTCCGCCCATAGCCGAAGTAGGCTATAACGTATAATGTTAAAATTAAATCCATACACGGAACTTTTAAACTGGTTATGAAATACTGGTGCCTCTAAATGACCTACAGTGTACATGGGCAAATGTGGCAATCGGCCAGGAGAATGGATATCACTTTGTTGTTACTCAAACTCACATGCATGCACTGCACGGGGGACGGGAGTACGCTACGGGGAGAAGGGAAGCCGCTACCCCGGCGGCAACTCACCAGGCAAGAGCGCGGCTTCGCTAAACCCCCGCCTCCGGCCTAGCGGAGCCAACTACACAACTACAAAGGGCTTCCCAAGGAGCAGACTTTTTCTCTCTCAAAACAATTGAAAACCACCGTCATGTTAAAGCTGAGCAAGGAGATCGATTTTATTTCACCAGAGCCGAAGGCAGCAACAAAAAAGACTGATGGAAATAACAGAAGAGAAGGTAAGCCCCACTAAACTGGTATCCAGCATTGGCAGTAGATACAGTAAACACGATTCTGCCTGACCAACCAGTCGTCTGCAGTGTTTTCACGTCACGGTATGGTACCGGGTTCACAGCGCTGGAACCTCAACAAAGCAGGGACCAAAACTAGCACGACTCAACCCCGACTCAACCCGGGCTGTCCACGTTTTTGATCGGTGGAATGAGACCAGCGTTGGAAATGGGCCATAAAGGGCACTATTGAAGCCAAAAAAAGTTTGAGAACCACTGGCCTAGGCAATTGTCCAAGCACAATTGTGGAGGTAAACATCAGGTTTCTTCCCAGAGCCGCCATATTGCATCAAACAGACGTTCAACAAGCATACAGGGAGAGATCCATCATAGAGAATGAGAGAGAGCAGTTTCTACACCCACAGGAGAGAAGAGTGCCAAGACATATTCACAATCCACTATAGCCAGCTATATTATTTATATCCCCGTACAACAAACTTCCCTTCTCTGGGGATTGTTGCAAGGCATTCTGGGAAACATGGGAAATCACTAACTGCAGTAGAAGTAGACGAGGCAGGTAGAGGGATGACACTCAGCTCTACCCCCCCCCCCACACACACACACACACACACACACACACACAGACACACAAATTGAGGCCTGCAAGTCTCAAAGACATCGGTGCCTGGATGTTTGCCCACCACCTCAAGCTCAATCTTGGAAAGACAAATCTACGCTTCCTCCCAGGGAAAGACCGCCCTCTCACTGACCTCTCCTTCTCCATTGACCTCGGGTGATCCTGGACAACCATCTGTCCTGCTCTGCCTACATCGCAGTGACTACCCCCCCCCCCCTCCCTGTACAACATCCGCAAAATCCATCCTTTTCTTACGAGGGAAACGATGCAACTGTCAAACTCGCTGTTTTTTTGCAGACTCGTTACAGACAGAGCTACTGACGCCACGTTAATTTAATTTAGCTTCAAGTCTACTCTGGTCTGGTCTGGTCCAACAGGTAAATTAGCTAGTCTGGTCTCCACTAACGTTAGTGAAAGTGTTGTTATGAATGATATTAAACAACAACACAACACGAACGAACCATTTTTGTCTTCTTTGTCTTCAACACGTCAGTTTGTGCCGTTCACCGCCATTATAATGTGTGGACCCAGGGGTAACCGGAAGTAAATGTAAACATCCCCGCTGATTTGGTCTATTGGCAAGGACCTCACGATACGATACGTATCACGATACATGGGTCACGATACAATTGTATCACGATACATTGCGATACAATACATATTGCGATATATTGCAATACTCTATACATCATTTACTGAAAATTGAAAATTGAAAAATAGAGCTGAAAATACAACTCGCTGTGTACCACCCAGGTAGTGTAATAATATGTACATCACTTTATATTGATAACTTATTGCACAAATTGAGTCAAAACTCCTGAGTGTGTTGAGTGTCTTACTGAACGCACTGAAATAAAAAGTATTCTTATTGTGTCACTGCACAGACAGCTGTGCAAAAAATCGATATGGCGATATATCACGATATTTTTCTGAAATATCGATACAGTATTGTGGGAAAAAATATCACGATATATTGCCGTATCGATATGATTGCACAGCCCTAGTTCAAACCATCTCAAGTTTCTCACGTCACTCCCATCTTCTGGTCCCTTCACATAGTTTTTATTGGTGAAAAGCAAACTATAGACAAAATGCCAGGTTAACAGGTCACAATTTTTCACATTATTTCTCCACCCACCCGTGCACCCCCCCCACCCCCCCCCTGCACAACAATGACAACAACACACATTACAAAAAATAATAATACAAATACACGGTGACATTTTGAATGTTAGCAGGCTTTATTTCTTCACTGGAGCTTTGTCTGAAATTCAAAATGTCAATGTTTCTTTAATCAAAACCCTGAGCTCCTCAACTCAACACCACTCCACTGGCCCGACTCCATCAATCCTTCTCTGTTGAGTTTTAAATGAGTGATATGAGCCCCCACAGCTCTTTTCAGCTATATAAGATGACATTTTCCCCTCATAATACTGGCAAATTCTACTTCTCAAACTTTTCCTCAACTAAAGCATTTCATTAAGAACATGAAATCATAAGGTGGTGTTCTGGTCACCTCCAATTTACACATTTATGATTGAAAATGTCGAGGTAGCGGTAGATTCCCTGCCTACCAACATGAGGGTCGCAGGTTCGCGCCCCCGTGTTAGCTCCGGCTTGGACGGGCATCCATACAGGCACAATTGACTGTGTCTAGGGGTCGGAAGCCGGATTGGGGCAATGGATTGGGGGTATATGTCCCGGGCCGCTAGCACCTCCTCTGGTCGGTCGGGGCACCTGCCGCCTGTTCGGGGGCGGAAGGGAACCGGTGGGAATAGCGTGATCCTCCCACGTGCTACGTCCTGCCGGTGAAGCTCCCCGCTGTCAGGTGAAAAGAAGCGAATGGCAAACTCCGCATGCTCTCCCCAGATCGGCAGAGGGGGTGGAGGGCAGCAGGTGGAAAATTGGCCAAGTACAATTGGGGAGAAAATGGGGGAAGGGGGGGAATCAGAAAAAAGAAAAGGAAAATGTCAGATTTATTCAGAGAATAGCCTCTCTCTGTCTTTTGTGCTTAAATGCAAAATGGAAGTGAGCAGGGTGGAGAGTGGGAACTGGGAAGCGGTTAATCCTGTGCTGAAATAGGATTGCACTCACCTCTCCCATTCTCTGTTTCACTCACTTGTGTTTTTCCAACAGTGGAGAGACATGTGAGCCCCCGGGTGAGAAGCTCCAGCCGGCCAGTGCATCCAATTAATGGAAAGCTGTCCGAAAAGGACCTTCATGGCCTCGGGGCGTTTTTTTTTAACGGCGTGGCGTGGCGTGGCGTGGCGTGGCGTGGCGTGGCGTGGCGTGCGTGTGTTTGTGTTGTTTCAATCGTCTTTTTCTCGTCAATGAGATAACAGGCACCTGGTTTCCTCTTCAGCTAGGGCCTGTGTTGTAGTGAAATACCTCTGTGTCTACTCCCTGTTTCTTATTCTCCCCCCATGTCTCACACACACACACACACACACACGCACACACACACACGCACACGCACACACACACACACACACACACGCAGGCACACGCACACACACACACACACACATGCACACGCACACACACAACAGACTGCTGTTCTATAAAAGTCCTTGCTGTGTCAGCGCTCTCTGATTTTGTCATTGGGGGTAGAACAGGCAGGCGATCCCACTGAGAAACCTGTGTGTGTGTGTGTGTGTCTGACTGTGTGTGTGTGTGTGCGTGTGTGTGAGAGACTGTGTGTGTGTGTGCGTGTGTTTGTCTGTGTGTGAGACTGTGTGTGTGTGAGAGACTGTGTGTGTGCGTGTGTTTGTGTGTGTGAGAGACTGTGTGTGGTGTGCGTGTGTTTGTGTGTGTGTGTGTGTGTGTGTGTGTGGCTGCACACATGCATTTTAAAAGCTCTGTAAGCGAGTCAGGAAGTGAACCTGTGGGAGAGACAGAGCATGAGAGGAATGTGCAAAGACTTGAGGCAAAAGTAGGCTATTGTAGAATGTATAATACCCGACTAATGCCGTCACCGACCTCAGTGCTATGTTGACATTAAATCAGTAATTAATTACAACAATGCATTGACCAACAGTTCTTTAAGAAGAAGAAGAAAAAGACTTGAGGCAAATGTTTGTTTACTGCGGTGTGTCCGGTGTTCAGCGCGAGACCGCTCTCCGCAGAGACACACAGCAAATAGTAAATGCGGTAAAATGCGCGGCGTCTGCGGAGAACACGGAGTCAGCTGTCATTTTGTCAGTTTGCATGAATAGAATACTTTACAAATCCATACTAGTAAGTAACCAACTAACATAGCAGCCATTAGCCAATCAGCCTCGGAACTGACTGCGACGTTTGCGGAGGATGTTAATGTTGCGTTGATGAAGGCTCGTAGATTGATCTCCACAGCGAGCCACCTACATGAGATATTTGTTGGCCAAAGAGTAACTTTTTGGGCCATAGTGGTCAATGTCGATCCCTGCTTATAGAAAAAACTTAGCTGTAGTAGACTGTAAAAAAGATCTCAGCTTGACTAATCTTTCCATATGTCTGATAACACGCGAGCTGTGAAGATCACCCTGATATTTCATCATAGCACTGGGAGCTCATGCTTCACGTCCAGCTCTCGATTGTTAAAGATTGTATGCAAATGTAACTGGCTAGAGAGAGATCACATGACCCTCACAGCTGGCTAGAGAGAGATCACATGACCCTCACAGCAAATGTAACTGGCTAGAGAGAGATCACATGACCCTCACAGCAAATCTAAATGGCTAGAGAGAGATCACATGACCCTCACAGCAAATGTAACTGGCTAGAGAGAGATCACATGACCCTCACAGCAAATGTAACTGGCTAGAGAGAGATCACATGACCCTCACAGCAAATGTTTGTCACAACAAACAATCCATCTTTATTACGGTAGATGCATCATCAATCCTCTGTATGCTAATGTCCTGCATATGTCTGAAATGTCTGCTCCATTTTAATTTCCCTATGGTGAGTCCTTCACTGTTATAGATTGAGTTTTATTAGAGTGTCATGCATTCTATAGTGCCCAGCCCAGACCTCATGGGCCTACAAGACACACTCAAGACACACTGTTATTGGTAGCAACTAATAACTCAATTTTAATAACCTTAGCTCTTCATTTTCAGACCAGTTGATTTTGTTTCTGTGTTTTTGGACATACTGCCTGGATGACTGAAGTGAATCTACACACAGACCGAGACATCTTTGCACTGTGTTGCGCCGTTCGCAAAAAATTACACTGAGTGGACTATAGGGGGCGCTATAATAACAGGATTTTTTTTTAACGCAAATGTGATATCTCAGACACAACCGGAGCAATTTTTACGAGACTTGGATGGATATTAATTTTGTCACTGTGTTCCAGCTTTCATGGGGGATGACATGTTCACTTGTTTCTCTCCTCTCCTCTGCTCTCCTCTCCCCTCTCCTCTCCTTCTCCTCTCCTCTCCTCTCCTCTCCTCTCCTCTCCTCTCCTCTCCTCTCCTCTCCTCTCCTCTCCTCAGTGGGGTTCCTCGGTCTACCTGTGTTATAAGAAGTCTGTTGCCAAAACCAATACAATAGCCTACAAAGCAGGTAAGTCTCCCTAATCCGCTCGCTGTGAGCTACCAGATACTGCTGTATATCTCCTCCTGACCGTGCTAACAAAAGTCACCGAATAGCCCTGCAGTCTGTAAACACCTTCTCTCCTTTCTCACAATTTCCCAGGTCACTGGCTGCCTCCTCTGTGCAGGAGACAGGAGTAACCCAATATTTAAAGAATCATTGCCGAGTTTCACCTTTTAACTGAGATCACATTGGAATGTTGTCCAAAAAAGATGGTGAAAGCTTTACGGACAGACAGTTTGGTTATCGGTTATTATCGGTTATTATAATAATAATAATAATAATAATAATAATAATAATAATAATAATAATAATAATAATAATAATAATTATTATTATTATTATTGTTTTTGTTATTGTATTTGCTATTTGTATTTGTTATTTGTTTCTTTATTCTTCTTCTAATTCTTCTTTTACATCCGTAAACCTGTGTATATCTCAGAAACCCTAAGGCCCACACTAACCAAATTTTGCAAAAAAATTACACCAATCTACCAAAGTTTGGCGATATTACCAACACCTCCTTTCCTGTTTTTTAACCATCCATACCACTGGGCCAATCCCTGAAATTTGGCCCAATGACAGATATGACAGATATTCAAGCCCCTTCGGGGGCAATAGGCTTGAACCCCTGGTATTGCTGCTTGCGGCTATATTTATTATTATTATTTTATATACAGTATATATATTTTTATCAAAGGTCATTTTTGACTGGTTAACATTAGTTGCAGTGACATTATTGCTTGTTTTTGCCTCTGCTAAAGGGGTGCTACTGCAGAAGTGTCTCTATCGTTTGGTGACTGCAGAATATGTGAAGCGCCTCTGCTAGCAGGTTCCTGCTTGTTGAAGCATGTTGATGCTAGCAGGTTCCTTCTTGTTGAAGCATGTTGATGCTAGCAGGTTCCTGCTTGTTGAAGCATGTTGATGCTAGCAGGTTCCTGCTTGTTGAAGCATGTTGATGCTAGCAGGTTCCTTCTTGTTGAAGCATGTTGATGCTAGCAGGTTCCTGCTTGTTGAAGCATGTTGATGCTAGCAGGTTCCTGCTTGTTGAAGCATGTTGATGCTAGCAGGTTCCTTCTTGTTGAAGCATGTTGATGCTAGCAGGTTCCTGCTTGTTGAAGCATGTTGATGCTAGCAGGTTCCTTCTTGTTGAAGCATGTTGATGCTAGCAGGTTCCTGCTTGTTGAAGCATGTTGATGCTAGCAGGTTCCTGCTTGTTGAAGCATGTTGATGCTAGCAGGTTCCTGCTTGTTGAAGCATGTTGATGCTAGCAGGTTCCTGCTTGTTGAAGCATGTTGATGCTAGCAGGTTCCTGCTTGTTGAAACATGTTGATGCTAGCAGGTTCCTGCTTGTTGAAGCATGTTGATGCTAGCAGGTTCCTGCTTGTTGAAGCATGTTGATACTAGCAGGTTCCTGCTTGTTGAAGCATGTTGATGCTAGCAGGTTCCTGCTTGTTGAAGCATGTTGATGCTAGCAGGTTCCTGCTTGTTGAAGCATGTTGATGCTAGCAGGTTCCTGCTTGTTGAAGCATGTTGATGCTAGCAGGTTCCTGCTTGTTGAAGCATGTTGATGCTAGCAGGTTCCTGCTTGTTGGAGCATGTTGATGCTAGCAGGTTCCTGCTTGTTGAAGCATGTTGATGCTAGCAGGTTCCTGCTTGTTGAAGCATGTTGATGCTAGCAGGTTCCTGCTTGTTGAAGCATGTTGATGCTAGCAGGTTCCTGCTTGTTGGAGCATGTTGATGCTAGCAGGTTCCTGCTTGTTGAAGCATGTTGATACTAGCAGGTTCCTGCTTGTTGAAGCATGTTGATGCTAGCAGGTTCCTGCTTGTTGAAGCATGTTGATGCTAGCAGGTTCCTGCTTGTTGAAGCATGTTGATACTAGCAGGTTCCTGCTTGTTGAAGCATGTTGATGCTAGCAGGTTCCTGCTTGTTGAAGCATGTTGATGCTAGCAGGTTCCTGCTTGTTGAAGCATGTTGATGCTAGCAGGTTCCTGCTTGTTGAAGCATGTTGATGCTAGCAGGTTCCTGCTTGTTGAAGCATGTTGATGCTAGCAGGTTCCTGCTTGTTGAAGCATGTTGATGCTAGCAGGTTCCTGCTTGTTGGAGCATGTTGATGCTAGCTGGTTCCTGCTTGTTGAAGCATGTTGATGCTAGCAGGTTCCTGCTTGTTGAAGCATGTTGATGCTAGCAGGTTCCTGCTTGTTGAAGCATGTTGATGCTAGCAGGTTCCTGCTTGTTGAAGCATGTTGATGCTAGCAGGTTCCTGCTTGTTGAAGCATGTTGATGCTAGCAAGTTCCTGCTTGTTGAAGCATGTTGATGCTAGCAGGTTCCTGCTTGTTGAAGCATGTTGATGCTAGCAGGTTCCTGCTTGTTGAAACATGTTGTTGATGCATCAGACTTTGCGTTGTGAGATCAGCCTGTGCAGTGTGCACGCTGGCCAATCCATCAGAGATCAGACTGTTGTGAGTGCAGAAACACTGACAGAAGTCACTCTCTGCAGACTCTCTTACAGTCGGCCCTCATCTTCTGATAACGCTGTTTGCTCGGTGTGGGCGTCTTTTGGCCCGGCCTCAGATTGGCTGGCTGATGTTTTGTTGTACATGTCTTCAGTGTTGAGCAAGTTACTTATTAGTTATGTAATATACTACATATTACTAGTTACTTTCATTTGAAAGTAATAATTTACTTTACAATATTACTGTCTGTCTGTAGAGTAACTCTTACTTATATTACTTATTACACTACTTTTGCATTACTTTCACCAAAATGACTGCAGTAGCAGAATGACATCGCTGCCCCGGAACCATCCCGAAAAATAATTTATACCGTCTGAAGTCAATGTAAACTGTCCAAAATTCTAAATGTTATCTTTTTCCTTTGTTATTCTAATCTATAGTGGTTATTTGCATAAAAACACACAATTTGATTAGGAAATTATTATATCTTTATTTAAATGTGCTTTGATTAAATCTTTTACTCAATTTATAACTTTTGTTACTTGACAAAGTAACTGGTATTACATTACTGAAATCCTATTGTAATAATAAGTTATATTACTGAGTTACTGCTAAAAGTAATATATTACATGTAATATATTACTTTTGGAATGAGTTACCCCCAACGCTGCATGTCTTCAATATGCAGCAGACTGTGAATGGAGCGATCCTATCTGCTTCTCACTAATGCTTTGCATGAGTCAGACTAGAGATACAGGAACTTTCTCTTCAATATTTGAGCCCAGATATTTCTGGAAACGGACTTCATCCATCTTTATTTATAGACACTCTAAGCCAGAACTGAACAGGCCCATTTGGCTGTAGTGGTTCTGGTATAAATGCTATGATATGGTAAATATGCACAGCAGAGTAAATTGGCACATTAGCTGTTAAATATTGGTGGTGAAATGCAAATTACACGGTGCAACACTGAATCAGATTATGTTAATCTAGCGTTCAATGATACATTACCTTGGGAAATATGTATATTTAAATATGTAAATGTCTCACTGCGGTGGTAAATGTGCACTTTTAACCTGTCCAATTTTCCAGCGTGAAATCGACATGTTAAATGTTGACACATCTTAGTGGTGTGTTTGAAAATCCGACACTGGGGTGATTTTGTTTCTGTTCTTTCCTTTTCTCCCTGCTGAAACTAAGCTTTGATGAATACAAAGCTCTTAAGCAAAGCCAGATGTAGCACAGAGTTGAGCAAGTCAAGTGTACCAAACTACATGATTACTTAACTCTGTTGTCAGCTGTATTGATAATGACTAATTACCCAAAGGCCTGATTACCCCGGTGTGATTGCTTATTATAGTCGGGCGTTTCTCTCGTGACATTGATTAAATTATGCCCTACATTATCATTGGGATTTGGATAAATCGGGCCGGTGTTGCTCCGTTTGGACCTCAGTGGAACCATCTACATCTGCTCTTAATTGATCATCGCTGAGGAGCGTTTGCACTGTGCGGCTCTGTGGATTGAGTCATCTCCGTTTATTTGTACCCTGTAGGTTTGTTCAGCAGATATCCAGAAGAGGACTACGAGTCCTTCCCTCTGCCGGAGTCCGTGCCTCTCTTCTGCCTGCCCATGGGGGCCACCATCGAGTGCTGGCCGGCTCACACCAAGTACTCCCTGCCCGTGTTCTCCACCTTCGTCCTGACCGGAGCCTCTGGAGAGAAGGTGAGGTGGACGGGTCAAATAGACCTTATTCGCTAACCCCGGACAGCGCCATATTGTTGACATACCGTCCTGCAGCTGACAACTATAGTAACGGCCTTATTGTCGTTTCTGTTCCATTACAAAATAGCGATAGTGATGACAGCAATAAAAACCCCAGAGTTGTTGTTTGTATGCTGCCATTAATGCCTGTAATAATAAACAAAAGAAAAAACGAGGTGAACAGACTTTGCTGTGAGGAGCTGTCAGAAAGTTTCACCTGTCTCTCCTAACTATCCACACATCTCCTGTGCTGCTGACGTATCCTCCCTTCACGTCTGTGGACGGTAGAGATAGAAGCAAACCACGGGGACTTTATTGCTGTCATTACTACAGCCATGCCTAACGCAGGTCACCATCCGAACACAATTGGAACGATACAGGTAACGCTAACGGCGGCTAGCTTCCTATAAACTCTGCTCTTACATAGGCTGTCACTTAAAGCGGCTGCGCTATGTCAACAACATGGCGGCAGTGGGCGTGCCCGTACATGAGTGACGTCAATCGAATAAGGTCTATAGGCAACTAGGCGTATTCAACTCCATCAAGGTGTCTCCTTCCACAGCTACCTCAATACACCTGTCTCCTCCCACAGCTACCTCAATACCCCCAACACGCAGCCTACAGACGTGGTGGCCACTAGCAGTGAAATGTTTGGCTATCATCCTGATCGTCCTCTTATGTTCAGAGGTTCTGCTCTTCAGTTCTCTGCTTGTCTTCCCAACATAACAAAAGCCACAATGATATTTCAGTGAATACGTCACCTGTGCAGTTTTACATGTGATTCTATGGCATGACTTTGATTTATGAATTTATTTATTTATTTTTGTTAGCTGGATGTATGAAAGGGCATTCTCTCTCTCTCCCTCTGAATTCCAATTGTATATTATGTTGATCTATATATGAATGAAGATTCTTCAGTGGATGACTTGAGGGTAATGTTGATCCAGCAGATTGATGGTGGCAACATGAAGGTGATTCAAAATAGGAATGATAATTTAAACTTCTAAAGATAAAACTATAACACTGTAACACAGAGGTTGAAAAACTGTGTGTTGGTAAATTCCTCAGAACTAACCACTGGCATGTTAATTGCCTACAGGTCAGGTAAAACCTTTCAGAATAAAAGCATTTTCTTAACGTCGGCAATGTCAGACATTTCATGACTGTTGTCTACGTGTCTATAAATAATATAAAGGAACTAGGTCATAAACCAGACCGCAGGCAAAAATGTAACTTGACAGTGTGAACAAGATGGCTCCGACACTCTCACTCTCATACAGACGACGAACAGCATCTGAGGCAGAAGCAGCAGCTGCTGACTGTTGCTCCATCTGAACAGACTGTAACTGCCATCTGAACAGACTGTAACTGCTATCTCAACAGACTGTAACTGCCATCTGAACAGACTGTAACTGCCATCTGAACAGACTGTAACTGCCATCTGAACAGCTGACCGCAGACTCACACCCTACAGTGGGGTGCAAGGAAACCACACTGGTGGTGCGTGCCAGAAGGAAACCACACTGGTGGTGCTGTGTGCCAGAAGGGAAATAGGCCAGGCGTGCATAGTGCTGATATCGGGGGAAAACCTTGTAACAACACATTTTTATATTTTCACTCCAAATGAAGGATTACATTGATCCTCTATGGATTGAGAAGATTCTGCAACGTCTTTGGCTCATAAAACCCTTTAAGAACTCAAAAAATATTGTTGTCAAGCCCCCCCCCCCCAAAATTTTCGTTTTTCTTAAATAGTCAGAGAAGATTTTCGCCCAACTGTAACTACATTATCTTCCCATCGCCCCCCCTCCCCACACACCCACGTATGCACACACACATACACACACTCACTCTCTCCCTCACACAGACACACACACACACACACACACACACACACACACTCACTCACTCACTCACTCACTCACTCACTCACACACACACACACACACACACACACACACACACACACACACACACACACACACACACACACACACACACACACACACACACACACACACACACACACATTTTCTATAGTTCATACACTGCCTGTCAAAGGTCTGGAGATCTCTTGTCTTTTCTAAAAAAAAAATGTTTGATTTTCTCTGTTATTTGTCAATTAAGAAGTGAAATACCTGCAATGGTTTTGTAAAGAAAAAACATCTATTTCACTCCTTTTCATATTCACTAAATTGTCTCTTTGTTGTGAAGAGAAGGTTTTTCATTGCAGAGCGTCTCTTGGCACGAAGAAAGTGTGAGCAGTTGAGCTGCTCAGGAGGTTTTTCTTATCAATAGATTATAGATATAGATCAATATATATAGTTATTCGTTTTTGTTTTAGTGTTATCGTTAAAATATTTGCATGTATGATTTGCCTTTCCTCAAACTAAACCTAGTTAGTCACACACACGCACACGCACACACACGCACGCACGCACGCACGCACACGCGCACGCGCACGTGGTCCTCAGTCCAGCCATCAGCAAACAAAACCAGGAGGCAGCACATCAGAAGCTGTTAGAGACTGACCCACATAGCCCGCCTAGCCAGCCAGCAGATAAGCCGGTTAGCTTTGATGTGTGTGCGAATGGGAACGGGTCGTATTTCCAGGCAGCAGAGGGGATCTGATGGACTAATGCTGACAGCGGCCTAACTAACCGCTGTTTGTTTGCCCACAGTTGGCACTTAGTGTATTGAAGTTCAATAGAATTTAAACGGCGTTGCACAACATCAGCACTCGGTCGGTTTATTTTACTTTTTCTCTGCTTATTGAGGTTTCCGTCTATAACAGCTCCATCAAGGATGATTTATTTCAGCTCACATAACTGTCTGCTCTGTTTCTATATTATTTGGCCAGTTATTTTCTTGCACTTAAGAGTTTTGTCAGGAAAAATATTGTTAAACACTCACTGTGGACTTGTTTGAATTACACTTTTTCTGTGTGTTTCTATCAGTGTACACACTATAGATTACGGTAGATTGATAGCGATATTAGATCATGGATTGGTAGATATAACATTGTGAGAGATTAGAACATATAGTTCAGGGGTTCCAAAAACTTTTCAGACCAAGTATGTACCAAACCAAATTTCCCACGGACCACTGTGGATACCAACAATTTTCCCTCCATAAAATGTGCTGATTTAACTATGCAATAGCATCAACAACATGAGGCTATAGTTCAAAATGGACACACACACACACACACACACACACACACACACACACACGCACACACACACACGCACACACACACACACACACACACACACACACACACACACACACACACACACACACACACACACACGACCCATTTGAGAATGTTTTTTCCCCTTGCCAAAATTTAGCCTAACTTTGGACCATGATTTAGCCACCTTCCTGACAAGGTAGCATGACTTGGTTGCTACCAATCGATGTCTTAGGTCTTCTAGTTTCATATGATACCAGAAGCTTCACACTGGCTTTAAAACTGAGCCAACTACAGTCTCTGAATTCTTTTTTGAAAATCGTGATATTTCCAGAAAGTTGCGATATTTCTGCAATTGTGATATAAAATGTGATTCATATCCAGTTCATATTGAGTTTTTCTTGTTATACATTTTTAGAACCTTAAAATTATTTGAAGGAAAGTGATTTTGTAAAAATCTCTTAAGCAATTAATTGCAGCCTCTCTGGTGTGTTTATTATTGTGTTGTTGTTGTTGTCTTTGCCTAGATGAATTGTTCAATGTGTGGTACATGATGTGTGGTACATGATCAGGCCCGTAGCCAGGGTTTGAGGAATACCGAGGTCATTTTAACGCGGCGTGGGGGGCCGAGGGGGGGCTGTGCCTCCCCTGATAGAAAATGTTGTCCATTTTAAAGTAAAATGCTTCAATCTGGTGCACTTTGAGAGCAAAATTAAGAGGCTAGATCTATAAAGAACTACAGACATCATGTTAGATTAATATCCTCTTTGCTGTGCTGTTGCTTTAAAATGATACAAAAAATAAGTGTCTCCCCCATTGATTGTATAATAGAACGTCTCCCCATATAATATAATTTATATTCTGCATACAGGTCACATGGCAGAATACTGCTCAATTAAATACAATGGCCCATCTACACAAACATCACTTACAGGGGAGTTACTTACCCATTCACTTCAATAGAACTGTCCCCAAAGTCTAGCCCCAATCTAGCCTCAATGCAAAATCTGAATGTTGTGAGTTATTAGCCTGGGTAAACCCAGCCTCCACTGCTATCAGTCACAAGTCACTTGTGACTGATGGCACATAGATAGAGGTCACGTGGAGGCTGGGTTTACCCAGGCTAGTGAGTTATCTCTCTTCCTTCTATAGCACACAGAGAGGAAGCAAATTGTTGCATTTCCGATCAACTGTCGCATTAAAACATCAATGACAGATGAATAGATCTGGGGACCGGGGCTATTTAAAAAAAAAAAAAAAAAATGTGTGTGGAAAATACCGAGGTCATGACCTCAATGGTAGCTACGGGCCTGTACATGATCTGTGTGCAGCGTTGTGAGTTGTGTGTCCCTTACGTCTCCTGCTCCAGGTGTACGGAGCTGCCATCCAGTTCTACGAGCCGTACCCTCTGGAGTGTCTGACCGATCAGCAGTGCTCTCAGCTGGGTCTGCACGCCCCGGAGCCTCGCAAGCCCAGCCCCGCCCCGAGCCCCGCCTCCAGCCCCACAACCCCAAGCCCCGCCCCCCGCTCGGTCCACACCAACAAGTGCATCTGCCTGCTCTCCCATTGGCCCTTCTTTGACGCGTTCCGCAAGTTCCTCACATTCCTCTACCGCTACTCCATCTCCGGCCCGCACGCCCTGCCCATCGAGAAGTGAGCGGCCTTCATTATTTTCACCTTTGTCTGTTATGTTTTTCTTTGTTTGCTTACCTTATTGTTATGATTTATTTTTATGTAACATCTACTCAATATAATTGTTAGTTTTGCACTTTGTTCCTTATTATTATTCCATACATGCACTATTTCTTGTTCTGTGTGCAAAGCTGCATTACTCTACAGTCTACACTGTAGTGTACAGTGTATTTGCCTAGCGGAAATACATGAGCATGCTTTTTCTTTGATCATCAAAGTGTTTAATATCTTAACTCTTCTACTATATGGTGTCAGCTTGACTAATTTAAAACCTTCAGATCTGCCACTGTTCATCAATCTATGATGTTCAATGCATTCCAAGGAGTCGTTTTGTGTTGAAGTGTAGTAATTAGTGTGTTCGTGTGTGTGTGTGTGTGTGTGTGTGTGTGTGTGTGTGTGTGTGTGTGCTCGTGTGTGCGTGCACAGCCTCTATTCCTCACATACGTTGTCTTTTCTACTTCAGTTAGTGATTTCCTACATTTCTCAGAAAGCCTTTTTAACAACCCTCAGAACAAGCCTGAACGTGTCGGATTCGTCACATGTAGGTAGAGAGAGCAAAAGTGATAACATTGTAAGAGGTTTTTAATCAAGAAAAGGTGTGCGTTGCATCCTTTACTTGAATGCAACCTGCCTTGCTGCTGCAGTGCATTCTGGGTGGAGAAATTGGTCTCTCCTCTCCTACGATGGATTTCTCCCTGTGTGATTGGTGAACGTCTCTCGGTGCAAAATGGCGGCTCTAGAAAGAAGGCCTCGCTCTGTGACGGACTGACGGTGTGACGTCACCGTAGTAAGATCGATCTCGGATTTTATTAATCAATTCATAGTATTCCGATGATGTCACAAGCCTTTTTCCTACCAATAAGGCGCTACAATACACACAGCTCATTGGCTGTAAGTGTCACTTGATTGTAATCACCTGTTAATTGATCACAATCACCTGTTGTTTTCCTACCAAAATGGCCCTGTGGTGATCTAACAGAATACTATCAATATCGACCCATCCAAATGAAGATCGATTTGAATCTGGGAATTCGATTATTTAAACCCAGCCTTAGTGACTTCACCTCGTCAGTCACCTCATATACGATTGGCCACTTATCCACAGAAATGAGGAAAAAGACACCAAACTACTTAATGGACCCAGAAATACAAGATACAGGATATGAGCAATAGCTTGTTAGTTGTGCAGTAGTGTTGGAATGTGTATTTTTCCTTCAGCGTCAGATGTTCAGTGCTGACTTTGCTCTGGTGAGGCCGTGTCTAGCAGAAGATGAAGATTGATGCTCTTGATGTTCCACTGCTGCTCATAACTCTCAGCCACCTGAGCGGGATGCGCTGACACATTGCTCCCCCACCCACTGCTGGTTATTTTTGGCCTCCCCCTCCCCCTAATTCTTCTTCTTCTTCTTCTTCTTCACAGGCACATCTCTCATTTTATGCACAAAGTTCCCTTCCCTTCCTCCCAGAGGCCTCGGATCCTGGTGCAGGTGAGTCTAACGAAGCGTCTGCAGCAAAACACATCCTCCGTGTTAACTGTAACGCTCGGTGCACAAGGTGCAGTTTTAGACGCGAGTAGTCATTTTGCATAAATTTGTTCTCATCAGGAGAAGGCGTTTCAGCATTTCCAGTGGGCTCGTTCAGCTCGTCCATTATGGATGGGTATTTAAATGATGTCGTACAGACATTCTACCTGGAGGGGGGGTTTCATCTCCCTTTCCAACTTCTCCGCAGCTTTCTCCCCACGACAGCCTGATGCTGAGCCAGCCAGTGTCTTCTCCTCTGCCACTCAGGTGAGAGCTTCCAGGCCATATCCGTCTGACACCCCCGGGCTGATTCTGATGGAAATTATCTGGTGTTTTGATCCCCGGGCTGCCTGAGACATTCCTGTGGGATGACGTGTTTCACTTGTTTCCAGTGTGTAATAGAGGTGTTAGGCCGTTTCAGATGTCTTCTGGCTCGTCTCTGCAGAGCAGCCGAGTGCAGTCAGGCGAGGCGTCAACAAGCCCAACACTCCCGACGGCACACTCACTGCTATCTTTCTTCTTCTTCTACACTTTTTGTTTAATGGCGGGGGGTAAACAACTTAAAAGGTGCATTACTGCCACACACACACTGTTCAAATGACCCAGACCATTCACGTTAAGGCATTACAGGTGGTATCCTATAATAAGAATGCAAAGTGTCTGTGTGTGTGTGTGTGTACTGTATACAGTATGTGTGTGTGTGTGTGTGTGTGTGTGTGTGTGTGTGTGTGTGTGTGTGTGTGAGTGTGAGAGAGCACAATTGTGTTTGGCCACAGCTATGCCATTTTACGTGCGATCGCGCTGAATCTTTCAGGAAGTGTAAAGAGCACCCCTGCGGGTGACCTAACGGAGACAGATGTTTTAGTTAGGTAAGGTAATTAGGGCTGATTAATTGCACTATTTACCTAATGATTGCCCTAATCACCTAATGGACACCACTGTGTTCCAGACCGGCGGGGGGGGGGGGGGGGGGGGTCGCCGGCCCAAACTCCCAGGGGTCCACTAGTTTATTGATGTCAAATATGGAGTGACATATTGGAATAGATGTAAAAGGTTTCTTCATTACACTGTGGGTGTTTGATACATCTGTGTTGAACCAATGAGCGCTCAGCTCGAGGCGTTTCCCATCATTCCTCTGCGCTGTGCAGCAGGGAGCAACTGCAGCGCCGCGCTCCAAATCTGCACCCCGCCTCTGTCTCACAAGAGTCCTGTGGCTCACACAGTCAGGCAGGCGAAGCACGTCAGACAACTTGTCTAACCATCATGCAACGGGCCAAGCAAGTCACTGGTCGAAACCGCGCAGGGCTTGTTGATCTCAAACGAGCCTATACTGTAGAGTTTGCCTGGTTCCAGACTCCTGAATCAGTTGGAATCAGATTTTGTCGAGCAATTAAGAGAGTCTGGTGTTTCCCTCGTTCTCACTCTGAAAAATATCGAGCCAATCAGCGCATTCGCAGGCGGGGCTAAAGTTGGTGACATTTGAACCGTTCATGCAACAGTTTCTCATAGGCGTTTCGGCAGAGTAGATTGCATGCATTTGAATTGACCCCATCATCACCCCCACATATTGTCTTTGCCAAAATGATATTTAATTTTGTGCATTTGTATGTTTCACAGCGGCGGTCGATTCTCCACGCTGCTTCAGAACCTCGGACCGGAGAACGCCGTCACTCTGCTGGTGTTTGCTGTGACAGAACATAAGATCCTGGTCCACTCCTTACGACCCGCGGTGCTGACGAGCGTCACCGAGGCGCTGGTGTCGGTAAGTAACTGGACTTCCACGAACGCCTATTGAAAGTTGCAGTTGGAGACGCACTGTTTGTTGTGTTTTTGTGTCTTTTGCGGACTGAAATGTCTGTCTTGTGGCGCACCGATGGATGGAGCCTTGCTTCTGTTTTATCTGTCCCTATGTTTCTTCCTCCTCCTCCTCCTCCTCAGATGATCTTCCCATTCCACTGGCCGTGTCCCTACATCCCCCTGTGCCCCCTGGCGCTGGCCGACGTGTTGAGCGCCCCCTGCCCCTTCATCGTCGGCGTCGACTCGCGCTACTTTGACCTGTACGACCCGCCGCCGGACGTCAGCTGTGTGGACCTGGACACCAACACCATCTTCCAGTGAGTCAAACCCTCCCAGAAATACAGAGTCAATACAGCAGGCTGTTGCACTCGGAAAGTTAAAGGATCAGTTGAGTGATTTTGGACCATTATGTAATGAGGAGTCACTTCCATTCCTGTAGTACTTCTTGGACCAAAGACAGTTATTGTCTCCAGAGTCAGCTGTCAGTTGACACAGCGAGCTCCGGTGCCTCTTGCTGCTAACAATGAGTCTAAGGGCCTGATCCACCTAGCGTCTTTTTCCGACTGTTAACTGCTGGGAATGCGCTCAGGAGCACTGATCCCAGCACACAATATACAAGGAAGCAGTCTGACACTAACGTTAGTTCTGCTTGATAGCTGACAGCTAGCAAGCTAACAACACAGGTAGGCTACGTTATTAAAAGCAGTAAGCACAACACTCACCAGAAATATTAAGTGTCTAGCCAATCTGCTCCCACAATTGGGCCTTTCTGTCTCTGTTGCGATAGTTTCTCCATATGATTAGTTGCCAGAAAAGGAGCACCCGACACCAGCGTCTTTCTGAAAAGTTAAATTATTTTCAGCTGGAAGCGCTGGGAGTCGGGCGCAAAAAAACGGCGGAGCGCTGTGAAAATAGACGCTGGGTGCAGCGCACTTTCTCTAGACGTCCGTGTGCGCCCGCATACGCTCTCCCCCCATTGGAAACAACTGAAAAAAGATACTGGACCTGAGGAAAAGACGCTAGGTGTACACAGGCCCTAAATATACAGTATAATAATAGAGCTGAAGACAGCAACATAGCTGCTGCTGCTGTTGTTGTGTGGATATTGGTTTATATCATTATAACTCAATGAAATCCAACCTAGTGCACATTAGTTTCAGGATCGCTTATAAGGCCTGATATCACTTATTGCAGGTATAAATCTGTCACGTGTGTAGGAATTGTCACTGCTCTGTTGACGTGTCTTGGTGGATATTGTACAATAGCTTTGTGTGTGGGTTCATGCACAGTGAGTTGCACTGAGGCACAGATGTATAGTGTTGTATAGTGTTCCCTCCCTGCTTCTCAAAAAGCTCCAACAGCCCTATTGTCTTTGGTGCCTTTTCCCCTCCAGACTGCATAACTGCCAGCTCATGAGTTCTAACTTTAGATACCAGGCCGTTTTCCTCGCGGTTGGAAGGAACTAGTTATTTTTACAGTGTCAGACTTGTTTTAATATGATGAGAATGTAATTTTCTGGTGTGTCAGGTCAGGCCAGTAATTGTTCACATCATTTTTCTGGCCTTGTTATCGGCTTTTGGGTGGTCCGAACTCCCCCGTGCTACCCATGTTGGTTCTGGCCTCGCAACCTCTTAGCGTGTGCTTCTGTCTGAACTCCCCCGTGCTGCCCATGTTGGTTCTGGCCTCGCGACCTCTTAGCGTGTGCTTCTGCTTTTTCCAGCAACGACGATAAGCGGGCCGTCACATGGAAGATCCTGCCAAAGAAAGCCTGTAAATACCTGATGAATGTGCTGAGCAATCTCTACCAGCAGCTGGCCGACGGTGAGTAGAGAGCTGAAACATGAACTGATCGTGGAACAAATCACTTAAAAAACTAAAACTAAAAGAAACAAAACAGGTGTGGCGTGCTTATCATATATTCATGTCACTGCAGCACTTTGTTGGTGTATCATAAAAAAAAAAAAGCTCTGTCTTGGCCTTTGGAATAAACATTTCCAGGAAGTAGAAGATTTAGATTTAGTAGATTTTTCCCATGATGTAGAATCATATTTGTGGTCAGTTGAAGTTTGTACAGGAAGACGAAAGACTTCTGCTTAAATGCATGACATGTGTTTCTTAGTTAGATGAATATAAATAGTGAAGTTGATCCTACACTACAGTATGCATGACTTTTTTCATCACTCACTTTTTGGCCACTGCATGATCCCATTTGTGTTATTTCATAGTTTTGACGTCTTTGCTATTATTAAATAAAGAAAAAGTCACCTCCAATCTTTTGAGCGGTAGTCTGTGCATCTCCTCTCTCATTCTGGTCTTTCTTTGGGAAGAGTGTTCTCAGACTCCACGGTCGACTTCCCCTGTCTGAATGCATTCAAAGGGTGAAGGACAATTTAATGAGTCTGTGTCTAATCGAGGTCTTTAGAGAAAATGCTAAACCAACAAGCGTTATGCACCATTGATTGATCTTCTGTCCTGTTACATTTGGGACTTTTCCAGGCACATTCTTATTCCGCCTCCTCTATAGTTTGTGCTCCATACAATCTGTATCGTTCTGCCTTCCATTCATTTAATCCATTCAACTCATTGAAAGGAAGAAAGCCAGTAATAATCCCTTCATAGCATAATCATTCCTTAACGACTGTACCTGTCGGCTATTGTACTCGTGATGTTGGTGTCAAACTTTCTCTCTGTGTGTAGAAGAGTGCACACGCCACTGCAGAGACCATGAAACCTGCTGCGTATTGAGCTATATAAATGGAATAATTTAATTTTCTGATCCAGTGAAGTTGAAAATCTACCCAGCCGCTGCCTGAGAGTGCTGAATATTGATATGGCTGCCAGAGTTTAAACTTTTAAGCCTCAAGGAACTTTGGAAACTCCGATATTATTTTTGTGTATTTTATTATCCCCCGTGGGGAGATTTATCCTCTGCATTTGACCCATCCTATGCTAGGTGCCTACCTAGAACCTAGGAGCAGTGGGCAGCCGCAGTGCAGCGCCCAAGGACCAGCTCCGGTTCTTTATGCCAATACCTCGGTCAGGGGCACTGACAGGAGTAGTAACCCAACATACATGTCGTTGACGGGGGGAGGAAACCGGAGCACTTGGCAGAAACCCACACGAACACGGGGAGAACATGCAAACTCCACACAGAAAGGACCTGGGACGGACCGGGGTTCAAACCCAGGATCTTCATGCTGTGAGGCAACAGTGCTATAACCACTGAGCCACCGTGCCGTCCTTAGCTTGTGTTTATTTATCCTAATAATAATCCTAATCCTCAATTGCAATAATAGCAGTGCCTGGTTATTATAGTTAAAGCAGCTATGAGGAACTTTCATTTTGTGTTGAGATTAGCGCCCCCTCTGGACAAAGGCAGTAGTGTTTTCCCCGGAATGAAGACTGCATTTCCTGAACCCCCCAAGCCTCTTCTCCTTGTCTTCTTCACCATGCCCAGAGCTTCACTGAGCCTCCTCCAGCTGTCCCATGTTACGGAGTCGCGCACAGGCATTTAGAATAACTATATAGAAATCACCAATCTTATCGCTGATGGTCTCTGATGTAGGTAATATAGAGGCATCAGTATTACATCATAACCAGTTAAAAGTTCCTCGTAGGGCTTTAACTAAAACTAAAACTGTGTGGAAAAATATTTAAGTGAAAACATATATATAGACTAGAAAAAAATGAAAACTAACTGAAACGATATTGTGTATTTACAAAGCTAAAATGAAATAAAAATGTACTGAAAATGTCTTTAGTAAATTTGGCCAAATTTGTCAACACAACAAGACTGGGATGTCCACATGCCAGTGAGTCAATTGCCTTCACAAACTGTTGTGTTTGTATTGTAATACCTATTCTGAACATCTTAAATCTTGTCCTTGACAAATACCCAATTACGAAAACTAAACATTTTTAAACAATAAAAACTAAATAAGCAAACCCGCTCTGGAAACTAACTGAAATGAAACTGAATTGAAAACAAAAATTAAAAACGAAATAAAAATAACTAATAAAAAATACAAAACTATAATAATTCTGTTTAACTGGCATAAAAAAAGTCCTTTCACTCATATGCTTTTATCGTAACGACTTCATCAAATTGCAAACGCTGCAACATTTGTCGTTTCCATTTGAACTGCTAATTCTGCCTCTCCATTGAAATGCTGAAGAGATTGGATCACCTTGGTGATGTTGCCGTCTCCCCTGCAGGCCAGCTCCGGCCTGACGGGCTGCTGGAGCTGAGCATGAGCCAATCAGAGCTGAGCTGTGGGAAGAGCCTGCACACGCTGGAGCTGGAGATCCAGGAAGCCTTCCTGCGCTTCATGGCGGCCATTTTGAAGGGCTACCGCTCCTTCCTGCGCCCCATCACCCAGGCGCCTTCTGAGAAAGCGACAGATGCCAGCTCACTTTTTGACTTGCAAGGTAAATGGAGTGAAGTCCTCATGACCATCAGATACGGTTCACATTCAGTGTGAGTGCATGTTAGACTGAAGTTCAGCTCCTGCAGCGTGAGTTTGAAAGTCTTCCAAATGTAAGGGAAACACAATGTAAATTGAATTGGAATGACAGGAAACCAAACTTGAGTTCCATGAAATTCCAAGAATATCAAAGAGTAACTTCTAAGAGAGTTTGTCTTGACTTATACTAGCTAAACATTATGAATCAAACATTATGAATCAAATAAAAGACATCAAATCCAAAATTAGGGTACCATGTTCTGCATCAAATACCACCTGAATGATATTCAGTATTGATAATATGCTGTATAACACTGTGGAATCTCAGATATGTGGCAAGAAAAAACAAACACAAACAAACCAACATAGAGACTAATAATTATATATAGGTCCACAGACTTTCATTGAATTAAATTAACTGAAATTCCAATTCAATTTGTTTCCTGCCCCTTCCTTCTTCTTTTCTAATGACAATTCCAGTTCCTCAGTCAATTCATGAATTGAACCGAACACCCCCAACCAGAACATAAGTCCACCACTTGGATGTGAAAGGTGAAATGCATTTAACTGCTGTACCTTGGTGAAACAGAAGACCAGGCTCCAGAACCTCTGCTCAACCTTCCCGCAACATATTGACCACCCACACAATTAGTCAGTGTTAGAAGAAGACGATCCATAACGGCTTGTGTTGTTTACATTTCCTACTTTTGCAATATACGTCCCACTTGTTAATCGTTATTCCGGCTCCAGAACCAGAACCAGTTTGAACCACAGCCACACGGCGTGACATTGCATGATTAGCCATAACGAGTGTATGAATATGAAACTAATAGTCATCATCTGCAGCACCTCTCCTCTCCACAGCTGGCCTGTTTGAGAAGCAGATGGTGTTGTTTAATACATGAGACTCCATGAGCTTCCCACCACCACCACCACACAAACTGTTATGGGAGGAAGGCTGGGATTTGGAGGATGGGGTGGTTTTGGGGGTTCCTGGCTGTTTTCAGGCTGCTTGGGAAGTTAGCGAGTGCTGCAGCTGTTAAACACTCTCTGTGGCTGCAGGATGCTTCTGCACTGCAGCCGGGGGGGAAACTGGCTGCCATCAGCTCAAATGATCTGAGGTGATGATGGCCTTAGCCAAGGTCGCGTCCAATATGAGTTACATGTATATGATATAGCACAGATGTGTGTGTTCTTTGTAAGAAATCGACTGCGCGGACTCTTGCATGGTGACTTGAGGAAAGAGACAGTGTTCATAGAGACACTGCGGAGCGCGTCACCATTCAGAAACCACGCCCAAAACGGGGGGAAACAACCCCCCCCACCCAATCCTGCCGTTCTCCTATGTCGCATGCATAGAGACACTGCGTAACGCATCATCATTCAGAAACCACGCCCAAGACGGGGGAAAACAGAAATCCCCCCTCCAATCCTGGCGTTCTCCTATGTCACGTGCATGGTTGCGTGTTGCACAAAAAGATCGTATATACGGAAGATGAACACTCCAACTTACTTCCTTGACAGCTAGATCCACATTTTCTTCTCGCCAATTCTCAATGGCTTCCTTGTTTTGCTCGGGAGTACAAAAACTTTAGTTGGCGATTTTTTACATTTCTTGTGTGCGCAGCTCAGCCCACAACAGCTTTTATAGCTATGATTAATTCAAGGAAAATGACGCTGGTGTATGGAAGTGAATGGAGCCCTTTCCCCTGTGATGGGCGTGGCCTATTTCATGCAGTCTCTCTATGGATGAACCGCTGGAGGAGTTTCAGACCCAATATATCCGATGCTAAAATGCAGATTATGCGTTAATGTACAGACACTTTCTGACGTGGTGCACTCAACGGTTTGCGCTCTACCACGTTTCTTCTCATTTACATTTGTCTCGGTCTCGGGCCGCATCGAAGCTAATATCTCGTTGGTGGATCTATCATAACCTACGTGCTTAATGTAGATCATCAGTGTCTGTGTTTATGAGCTGTTGATGCTATTAGGCTAACGCAAAGTTACGATATCTTGTTCCCCCCTGCTTGTAACATGAATTGCTGGAAAATAAAGTTTTCGGGGTCAGGGATGAACTCCAAATCAAATGTCTCATCACAGAGTGCCAATATGTTGAAAAAGACATGCTTTGATGTTTTTGGGGGCTTTTGGAGGCCATTGCCTTTATTAAATGGATTGGAGCGCTGCGCCCAGGCAGGCGAGACATCATTGACTTTAATGGTCAGAACTGATTGGTATGATGAAAAAAGACGGGTTGAAAATAGCCCTGAGCGCTTCTGCTTTAAATGTCCCCCTCCCCCCCCCACACACACACTCTTTATCATCTGTCCCCCCCCACACACTCTTTATCACCCTAATTGATTGGTGTTATTATGGGGAAGTAGGACCCAGCAGAGCTATGCTTTAAATATCTGTGGAGAGATGATCCATCAGCTGCTGGAAGTGTTCCTCAGCAGCGACGCAAACACACACTTGGCTTCCCCCCTCTGCACTGTGAGCCAACGTCCATCCATCCTGGTCCTGGTCCCACTAACATCAGCACCAGGCCAGCTATTAGGGAAGCTGTTCACCATGTTGTTGTACATCCCAAATTGTCCATTACACTAATAACATTGCGTTGGCTTGCCTCCTCCAAATCGAGATGAATGTAAGTTGTACACGGGGCCGTTTGTTGGTTAAATTGATACATGCAGTTATTTTTAATGCGATGTCACACACCTCAGGAAGAGGACTTTGAA